>NC_012875.2:30663396-30724205 GCF_000003195.3 Sorghum bicolor
ACCGACATTAATCGCACAGTTTTCCTTGATCCCTTAGGTCGGTGGAGCAAGATCCCGAAAGAGAGTCCTGATTGGACTCAGAAGGTGGGCGGGCGCCCAGGAGAGTAGGGCGGGCGCCCTCCTCTGCTGGCCAATCAGCACGAGTCTCAGGGATTATGCCCAACCGACTCTAAGGATCGAGGAAAATCACACGATGAAGGTCGGTTTGATCGGATGGTGGAGAATAACGTGGAAATTCCTTGGGAGCTACTCTTCCTAGATTTCTTGGGAGCTACTCTTCCTAGATTTCTTGGGGGCTACTCTTCCTGGACTATATAAGCAGACCCCCACCAGCCCCTGGAGGCATACCTCTTCTACAGAATCAAAGCTAGGGTTTCAATTCTTCATCCAAGTAGAGAGGATCCCTCTAGTTCTTCTAGTTCTACCTCTAGTTCAGATAGATCTAGTTCTAGTTCATCTAGTTCTAGTTCTAGTTCCTCTAGTTCTAGTTCTAGTTAGTTCTAGTTGTAATCTAGAAAATAGGGAGAGAGAAGAGGAGAGCGGAGGAGGAGCCAGATCTGTCGGATCTTCCTCAACATTGTACTTTTGCAGCAACTGGTTCGTTCTTCATCGTTCTCCAGGTTCTTCAATTCATAATCCTGAGTTCTTTAATTACTTTTATTTACATTCAAGTTATTTATTGGATTCCCGCTTGCATCAAGTGCTCTAATCTTTGCAACATTAGAGTAGTAATTAATAGATTAGACGTGGTGTTTAGTCTTGCAATTACCTGGAATTGCACCCAATCCTGCGGATTGTTGTGGTAGCCTTAGGGTAGTGACAGCCCTAACGGTCGACGTATTCCACCTCGTTCGGATCGGTGTTTGTAGGACCGTAGTCAGACCTTCCTAGCCCCCTTCTCATCTCTTTTTGTGGTTAGTGCTCTGATGTCCCGATATAAATAAACTTGAAGTAATTCTTGATTCTTAGATCAACTAGAGAACTCTCAGAAAACTTCCTCTCTTCCCACCAAAAATATTCATATAGTTATCCTTGGGCGATCTTAGATCTTAATTAGTACACTCACGTTCCCTGTGGAAAATCGATACTCTGGAATACTCCCGGGTGAAAGCTACATCAGTATCCGTGCGCTTGCGGATTTTTCTGTTTGCGTTTAAGATACCCAACAAGCTTTTTGGCGCCGTTGCCGGGGAACGGTAGCTGTGCTAGTTTCGAACCAAGTCGTCCGTGTATCCTTTTTCTTTTCCCTTTTACCACACTCACCTTACCATTTTCACCACACCACATGGATTTTACTCCTATCTATAAATTCTTTGCTCCAAAGGGCGAGTTATTAGAGCCACCACCATCATCACATCCAATTCTTACAGATGGCTACGACCTCGGCCCTGATCTAATAGCCTTGATTCAGGAGCAACCCTTCTCTGGGCAAGTAGATGAAGATCCATACACCCACCTTAGAGAATTCGAGCAGTTGTGCTCTTGCCGATCTATTTCTGGCTTGACACAAGAAACCCTTAAATGGAAATTATTTCCGTTCTCCCTTTTGGGAAGAGCAAAAAAGTGGTATGCTCATTCTGTAGGAGGCGTTAATGGAAATTGGGATGAACTTCGGGACAACTTTTGTCTCGCTTTCTTCCCACTTTTTCGAATCGCTGACCTTAGAATTGAAATTCTTACATTCAAACAAAGAGAGAAGGAAACTTTAGGAGCAGCTTGGGCTAGGTTCACAAGCCTTACCAATTCTGGTCCAAACCTTTCCCTGCCTGACCATGTACTGTACTACCACTTTTATCGTGGTCTAAACAAGGAAGGTGCTCTTCACCTCGACATTGCTTCAGGAGGCTCATTCACACACAAACTCACAGATGAGGGGAGAGCCATCCTAGAAAGAATCCTTGAAAATACCCCTTACACAGGCATTTATGATGAGTTTCCTGAAGAAGAAAAAGAAGTCGAGCCTAATCCTAAACCAAGAGATGAGGAACTTGCAACCGAGTTAGAAATTCCACTTGACTCATCCATTAATTTGGTTGTAGAGAAACCTCCTGATAAGGGAATGCAAAACCAACTAAAGGATGATGAACCACCACCTTTAGATCATCCCTTTGAATTCGAGGAAGATCTTTTTGAAGATTATGGAAACACCTCGAATTTTCCTATCCAAACACGACCTCTAGCAAGGACCACTCAATCCATTCTAAGAGTAGAATCTGTTGACATAGAACACATCAAAAGCCTTTCGGCTATTCTGAGTTACGAATGGCTAACAGAAGCAGAGCTGTCTCCTGAGATAGCTCGGATCATCACTCCTTCAACCATTCTTCTGTGCCAAATTAGAAGGTCCGCTAGGAAGGTCCACTACAATCCATATGTTGGGATAAATATTATTTCCAAGGAGTTAGCTGACACTCTTTATCCCAATGAGTCCATAACCCCATCTCAAAAACTTTTACAAAGTCCATCTAGATTAATTCTAGAGAGCCATGGGGTATTAAGGGCAGTTCCTATTAGAATCAAGGACTCTGGAATATGTCTAGATTTTCACATTTATGACATACCGGAGATTCCTCTCTTGATTGGTAGACCAATCATGAAACTTCTACAAGAACACCCACAACGAGGTCATTTAGACTTCAAAGTTGGGAATTCCACTATTGTTGTTCCTCTAGCTAGATCAATTAACACGATAGTGGAACCCAAACTTGACCCAGATCCTATTGAGGAGGTCTTAATGGTGACTCAAGAGGAGATGACCCAACCATTCTTTAATCATGAACACTTTGTTCAAGAAGAAGAAGAGTTGGTAGAACCCGTTGAGCTAGACAAAAATGAACTACCTTCACCTCCTTCGATAGAATTAAAACCTCTTCCTTCTGGCCTTAGATATGTCTTCTTGCACAACAACTCAAAAACTCCAGTAATTATCAGTGACAAGCTTTCCGATTATGAAACACAACAACTTGTCACTGTTCTTGAAAGACATAGATCAGCTTTTGGCTACTCTCTCGAGGATCTCACGGGCATTAGTCCCATTCTCTGCACTCATCGTGTCCCTATTGATCCCAATTCTACACCTTCAAGGGAACCACAACGGAGACTTAACAATGCTATGCGAGAGGTTGTTAAGAAAGAGGTCCTCAAACTCTATCGTGCTGGGATTATTTATCCTGTGCCACATAGTGAGTGGGTTAGCCCTGTCCAAGTAGTGCCAAAGAAAGGAGGAATGACGGTCGTTAGGAATGAGAAGAATGAACTTATCCCTCAACGAATTGTCACTGGGTGGCGTATGTGTATTGACTATCGAAAACTCAATAAGGCTACAAAGAAAGATCATTTTCCGTTACCCTTCATTGATGAAATGTTGGAACGACTTGCAAACCACTCTTTCTTTTGCTTCCTTGATGGTTATTCTGGATATCACCAAATCCCAATCCACCCAGATGACCAAGAAAAGACTACCTTTACATGCCCATATGGAACTTATGCATACCGACGAATGTCGTTCGGATTGTGCAATGCTCCAGCTTCTTTCCAACGGTGCATGATGTCTATTTTCTCGGACATGATTGAGAAGATCATGGAGGTTTTCATGGATGATTTTACTGTCTATGGCAAAACCTTCGATCATTGTTTGGAGAATTTAGACAGAGTCTTGCACCGATGTGAAGAAAAGCACTTAATCCAGAACTGGGAGAAATGCCATTTTATGGTTCAGGAAGGAATAGTGCTAGGACATAAAGTGTCCGAACGTGGTATAGAGGTGGACAAAGCAAAGATTGAAGTTATTGAAAGACTTCCACCTCTCACGAATGTGAAAGGAATCCGTAGCTTTTTGGGACATGCAGGGTTCTATAGACGCTTTATCAAGAACTTCTCTCAAATTGCTAGACCCCTAACTAATCTCCTAGCTAAGGATGCGCCTTTCATCTTTAGTGATGAGTGTCATGAATCTTTTCAGACTCTTAAGAAAGCACTCATCTCAGCCCCGATTATCCAACCACCTGATTGGAATCTTCCTTTTGAGATCATGTGTGATGCTAGCGATTTTGCGGTTGGTGCCGTTTTAGGACAAACCAAGGATAAAAAGCATTATGCCATATCCTACGCTAGTAAAACCTTGTCTGGACCACAACTCAATTACACTACAACTGAAAAAGAGCTTTTAGCTGTTGTCTTTGCTATAGACAAGTTTAGATCTTACTTAGTGGGGGCAAAGATAATCATCTATTCAGACCATGCTGCTCTCAAGTACCTCCTCACTAAGAAAGATGCTAAGCCTCGTCTAATTCGATGGATTCTTCTACTCCAAGACTTTGACATAGAAATCCGAGATAGGAAGGGAGTTGAGAATTCCGTAGCCGACCACTTATCTAGGCTTCAATATAAGGAAACACATGATGAGCTTCCCATAAATGACTACCTAAGGGATGACACCCTGTTTAAGATAACACATGCAGATCCATGGTACGCAGACATCGTAAACTTTATAGTAAAAGGCTATGTCCCACCTGGTGCAAACAAAAGGAAGTTGCTTCACGATAGTCGTTTCCACCTGTGGGATGAGCCATATCTTTTTTGAGTCTGCGCTGATGGACTCTTGAGAAGGTGTGTTCCTATGGCTGAGGCTACTCAAATTATGGAAAGATGCCATGCCTCGCCATATGGAGGACACTACAGAGCATTCCGGACACATGCTAAAATTTGGCAAAGTGGCTTTTTCTGGCCAACGATGTATGAAGATACAAAGGACTTTGTCAGGAGATGCCACCGATGTCAAAAACATGGAAATATCAACTCACGAAATGAAATGCCTCTCACAAACAATCTTCAAGTAGAACTTTTCGATGTATGGGGCATTGATTTCATGGGGCCATTCCCTATGTCCGGGAATTGCGAGTATATCTTAGTAGCTGTGGGCTACGTGTCCAAATGGGTAGAAGCCCTACCTTGTCGATCAGCTGATTCAAAACATGCCAAGAGAATGTTCCATGAAGTAATCTTTCCTCGCTTTGGTATACCCCGGATAGTTATAAGCGATGGAGGTTCTCACTTCATCGACAAAATCTTCCGAAAGTACCTAGCCGATCATGGAGTTCGACACAACGTCGCAACACCATACCATCCTCAGCCTAGCGGTCAAGCCAAAACATCTAATAAACAAATCAAAAATATTTTACAAAAGACCGTAGATGAGATGGGTAAGGGGTGGAAGGACAAACTTCCTGATGCACTTTGGGCATATAGAACTGCATTCAAAACACCCATAGGCATGTTACCTTATCAACTTGTATATGGAAAAACTTGTCACTTGCCTGTGGAAGTAGAGTTTAAGGCTCATTGGGCACTTAAGAAATGGAACATGGATCTCCACCTCGCTAGCGAGAATCGTCTGATGCAACTATCCGAGCTAGAAGAATGGAGAGAGAAAGCCTACCACAATTCAAGGATCTATAAAGAGAGAACAAAACAATGGCATGATAAGAGAATCAAGCACAAGGAGTTTAAGCCTAGAGATAAGGTTCTACTATTCAATTCAAGAGTTAAGCTCTTTGGGCATGGTAAGCTACGAAGTAAGTGGGATGGACCATACAAGGTTATTGACACTTCAACTCATGGAGCCATTACCATCCAAGACGACATAGGTAACACCTTTAAGGTAAATGGTCAACGCTTGAAAATCTATCTCGAGCCACAAAACAACCTGGTAGAGGAACTTGATGTGATTGAGTTCATAGAATTCTCACATTAAGCTCTGATGAGCTCTAGACAATTACCTAACCCTTAACATGCTCCACAAGTTTTGTTGTCTATTTGGGTTGTGTAGGATTTTGAGGCTTAAGAAGAGTGAAACCAAACATGCAGGCTACAAGAGTGAACGACTATGTCAACATCCAGCTTTGGGGAGGCACCCCCACGTGTATCTAGATAAGTATTACTTTTCTTTCTTTGTTTTATTTACTAGTATTCAGAATAAAAAAAATGCATAACCATGAAACCAAACAAAGTTTTTCTTTTGAGTAATATACAATAGTTTTGTGTAATCCTAAGTTTTAAATAAAATAAAAAGAAAGTTTGATTCAAGTCTAGGTAATTGACAAACATGATATGAGCAGGTCTGAGCTACTATTTAACTTGTTCCAAGTTTTGCTAGAGTTCTGGAGATTTTATCTTTTGAAAATCTAAAAATTCATAAAAAAATATATGAGATCATAATACCTAGAGTCTTATAAGATATAAATATTAAAACTGTGGGCACTTGCTTTGTTCAAGCCATTGTTAATTCTTGTAGTTTTGGTTGAGAGAATTATCATGCTCCCAAGATCAAGATCTTTTTGTTTTAAAAATATAAAAGATTCACTCTTCCGAAGTATTATTGCGTTAGAGGCATGGGACTATGCAAAAAAATTTGATTCGAAAAAAAAGAGAAGTGAGACGAGAGGTAAAAATGGACAAGTGTCCGAAGTAGAATTAGGGGTACAAAGATACCCACCTGAGTGAAAAAAAGGACATGTGTCCGACAGTAGAATTAGGGGTACTCGCTGCCCACTTGAAAAAAAAGAGACTGAAAAAAAAGAAAAAAAAAGAAAAGAAAAAATGATAGCCCATGGTCCCTCTAATAAGCAATATGCCAGTAAGAGATGACAAACTTTTCAAAAAGGTCAAATGTCTTGATCTAGGAGTATGACATTCCACTCCCTTGCTCCAAGCATTGACATAGCAAAATGCAAAGTAAGTATGCTAAAACTTTTAAAGCTCTATTTATATATCTTTCGAGAAGAAGGCAAATGCCTCAGTTTTATTTTGCAGACTTATAAAAAAAACTCCAGAACAAAGGTAAGACAGAAGAACTTGAGACATAGTGCTTGACTTGATCGTTCTGTTTTTCAATCACTTAAGACCTTAAAAACCCTATAGTAAGAGGCATAAAAGTAACCCCTGTTTTCTTGCTAATTTTAGCTTTGCTCAGGGACGAGCAAAGGTTAAGCTTGGGGGAGCTTGTTGACGGTCCTTAATGCTCATATTTAACCATCAATTAATCATGGAAAAGGATCCAAATGCAACCAACACCCAGACTTAGGGTTTTATCTGACAGAATTCCACGAGTTTTGGTGTTTGTCTATTTCTGCAGGGGGTTATCAGGAAATATGGAGGAAAGGCCCACACGTCGGGTTTACATAGAGATATTAACGTGCCGCGCAATTTTCTATCATCTAGAAGAATCCAGAAGCCACGGGAACGAACGGGAGGCCGAGCGGGCCAGGAGGCAGGGCGCCCGCCCTACCCCCCTGGGCGCCCGCCCTCCTCTGCTGGCCAATCAGCACGAGTCTCAGGGATTATGCCCAACCGACTCTAAGGATCGAGGAAAATCACACGATGAAGGTCGGTTTGATCGGATGGTGGAGAATAACGTGGAAATTCCTTGGGAGCTACTCTTCCTAGATTTCTTGGGAGCTACTCTTCCTAGATTTCTTGGGGGCTACTCTTCCTGGACTATATAAGCAGACCCCCACCAGCCCCTGGAGGCATACCTCTTCTACAGAATCAAAGCTAGGGTTTCAATTCTTCATCCAAGTAGAGAGGATCCCTCTAGTTCTTCTAGTTCTACCTCTAGTTCATCTAGATCTAGTTCTAGTTCATCTAGTTCTAGTTCTAGTTTCTCTAGTTCTAGTTCTAGTTAGTTCTAGTTGTAATCTAGAAAATAGGGAGAGAGAAGAGGAGAGCGGAGGAGGAGCCGGATCTGTCGGATCTTCCTCAACATTGTACTTTTGCAGCAACTGGTTCGTTCTTCATCGTTCTCCAGGTTCTTCAATTCATAATCCTGAGTTCTTTAATTACTTTTATTTACATTCAAGTTATTTATTGGATTCCCGCTTGCATCAAGTGCTCTAATCTTTGCAACATTAGAGTAGTAATTAATAGATTAGACGTGGTGTTTAGTCTTGCAATTACCTGGAATTGCACCCAATCCTGCGGATTGTTGTGGTAGCCTTAGGGTAGTGACAGCCCTAACGGTCGACGTATTCCACCACGTTCGGATCGGTGTTTGTAGGACCGTAGTCAGACCTTTCTAGCCCCCTTCTCATCTCTTTCCGTGGTTAGTGCTCTGATGTCCCGATATAGATAATCTTGAAGTAATTCTTGATTCTTAGATCAACTAGAGAACTCTCAGGAAACTTCCTCTCTTCCCACCAAAAATAATCATATAGTTATTCTTGGGCGATCTTGGATCTTAATTAGTACACTCACGTTCCCTGTGGAAAATCGATACTCTGGAATACTCCCGGGTGAAAGCTACATCGGTATCCGTGCGCTTGCGGATTTTTCTGTTTGCGTTTAAAATACCCAACAAAGGACCGTCAACAAGCTCCCCCAAGCTTAACCTTTGCTCATCCCTGAGCAAAGCTAAAATCAGCAAGAAAACAGGGGTTACTTTTATGCCTTTTAGTACAGGTTTTTAAGTTATCACTAAAGTCTTAAGTGATTGAAAAACAGAACGATCAAGTCAAGCACTATGTCTCAAGTTCTTCTGTCTTACCTTTGTTCTAGAGTTTTTTTTATGTTTTCAAAATAAAACTGAGGAATTTGCCTTCTTCTCGAAAGATATATAAGTAGAGCTTTAAAAGTTTTAGCATACTTACTTTGCAATTTGCTATGTCAATGCTCGGAGCAAGGGAGAGGGATGTCATACTCCTAGATCAAGACCTTTGACCTTTTTGAAAAGTTTGTCATCTCTTACTAGCATATTGCTTATTAGAGGGATCATGGGCTGTCATTTTTTTTCTTCTTCTCTTTTTTTTAAGTGGGCACCAAGTACCCCTAATTCTACTATCGGACACGTGTCCATTTTTTCTACTCAGGTGGGTATCTTTGTACCACTAATTCTACTTCGGACACTTGTCCATTTTTACCTCTCGTCTCACTTCTTTTTTTTCGAATCAAATTTTTTTCATAGTCCCATGCCTCTAACGCAATAATACTTTGGAAGAGTGAATCTTGTATATTTTTAAAACAAAAAGATCTTGATCTTGGGAGCATGATAATTCTCTCAACCAAAACTACAAGAATTAACAATGAACAAAGCAAGTGCCCATAGTTTTAATATTTATATCTTATAAGACTCTAAGTATTATGTTAAACAGGATCTCATATATATATTTTTTTAGATTTTCAAAAGATAAAATCTCCAGAACTCTAGCGAAACTTGGAACAAGTTAAATAGTAGCTCAGACCTTCTCATATCATGTTTGTCAATTACCTAGACTTGGATCAAACTTTCTTTTTATTTTATTTTAAACTTAGGATTACACAAAACTATTGTATATTACTTAAAATAAAAACTTTTTTTGGTTTCATGGTTATGCATTTTTTTATTTCCGAATACTAGTAAATAAAACCAAGAAAGAAAAGTAATACTTATCTAGATACACGTGGGGGTGCCTTCCCAAAGCTGGATGTTGACATAGTCGTTCACTCTTGTGGCCTGCATGTTTGGTCTCACTCTTCTTAAGCTTCAAAATCCTGCACAACCCAATTAGACAACAAAACTCGTGGAGCATGTTAAGGGTTAGGTAATTGTCTAGAGCTTATGAGAGCTTAATATCATAATTCTATGAACTCAATCACATCAAGTTCCCCTACCAGGTTGTTTTGTGGCTCGAGATAGATTTTCAAGCGTTGACCATTTACCTTAAAAGTGTTACCTATGTCGTCTTGGATGGTAATGGCTCCATGAGTTGAAGTGTCAATAACCTTGTATGGTCCATCCCACTTACTTCGTAGCTTACCATGCCCAAAGAGCTTAATTCTTGAATTGAATAGTAGAACCTTATCTCTAGGCTTAAACTCTTTGTGCTTGATTCTCTTATCATGCCATCGTTTTGTTCTTTCTTTATAGATCCTTTAATTGTGGTAGGCTTTTTCTCTCCATTCTTCTAGCTCAGATAGTTGCATCAGACGATTCTCGCTAGCGAGGTGGAGATCCATGTTCCATTTCTTGAGTGCCCAATGAGCCTTAAACTCTACTTTCATAGGCAAATGACAAGTTTTTCCATATACAAGTTGATAAGGTGACATGCCTATGGGTGTTTTGAATGCAGTTCTATATGGCCAAAGTGCATCAGGAAGTTTGTCCTTCCACCCCTTACCCATCTCATCTACGGTCTTTGGTAAAATATTTTTGATTTGTTTATTAGATGTTTCGGCTTGACCGCTAGTCTGAGGATGGTATGGTGTTGCGACGTTGTGTCGAACTCCATGATTGGTAGGGTACTTCCGGAAGATTTTGTGGATGAAGTGGGAACCTCCATCGCTTATAACTATCCGGGGTATACCAAAGCGAGGAAAGATTACTTCATGGAACATTCTCTTGGCATGTTTTGAATCAGCTGATCGACAAGGTAGGGCTTCTACCCATTTGGACACATAGTCCACAGCTACTAAGATATACTCGCAATTCCCAGACATAGTGAATGGCCCCATGAAATCAATGCCCCATACATCGAAAAGTTCTACTTGAAGATTATTTGTGAGAGGCATTTCATTTCGTGAGTTGATATTCCCATGTTTTTGACATCGGTGGCATCTCCTGACAAAGTCCTTTGTATCTTCATACATCGTTGTCCAAAAAAGCCACTTTGCCAAATTTTAGCATGTGTCCGGAATGCTCCATAGTGTCCTCCATATGGCGAGGCATGACATCTTTCCATAATTTGAGTAGCCTCAGCCATAGGAACACACCTTCTCAAAAGTCCATCAGCGTAGACTCGGAAAAGATATGGCTCATCCCAAAGGTGGAAACGATTATCATGAAGCAACTTCCTTTTGTTTGTACCAGGTGGAACATAGCCTTTTACTATAAAGTTTACGATGCCTGCGTACCATGGATCTGCATGTGTTATCTTAAGCAGTGTGTCATCCCTTAGGTAGTCATTTATGGGAAGCTCATCATGTGTTTCCTTATATTGAAGCCTAGACAAGTGGTCGGCTACGGAATTCTCAACTCCCTTCGTATCTCGGATTTCTATGTCAAAGTCTTGGAGTAGAAGAATCCATTGAATTAGACGAGGCTTAGCATCTTTCTTAGTGAGGAGGTACTTGAGAGCAGCATGGTCTGAATAGATGATTATCTTTGCCCCCGCTAAGTAAGATCTAAATTTGTCTATAGCAAAGACAACAGCCAAAAGCTCTTTTTCAGTTGTAGTGTAATTGAGCTATGGTCCAGACAAGGTTTTGCTAGCGTAGGATATGGCATAATGCTTTTTATCCTTGGTTTGTCCTAAAACGGCACCAACCGCAAAATCACTAGCATCACACATGATCTCAAAAGGAAGATTCCAATCAGGTGGTTGGATAATCGGGGCTGAGATGAGTGCTTTCTTAAGAGTTTGAAAAGATTCATGACACTCATCACTAAAGATGAAAGGTGCATCCTTAGCTAGGATACTAGTTAGGGGTCTAGCAATTTGAGAGAAGTTGTTGATAAAGTGTCTATACTACCCTGCATGTCCCAAATAACTTGAATGTAAATAAAAGTAATTAAAGAACTCAGGAATTATGAATTGAAGAACCTAGAGAACGATGAAGAAAGAACCAGTTGCTGCAAAAGTACAATGTTGAGGAAGATCCGACAGATCCGCCTCCTCCTCCTCCGCTCTCCTCTTCTCTCTCCCTATTTTCTAGATTACAACTAGAACTAACTAGAACTAGAACTAGAGGAACTAGAACTAGAACTAGATGAACTAGAACTAGAACTAGATGAACTAGAGGTATCCTCTCTACTTAGATGAAGAATTGAAACCCTAACTTTGATTCTGTAGAAGAGGTATGATCTCCAGGGGTCAGGGGGTCTGGTTTTATAGTCCCTTCAAGTGAATATGGGCCGTTGGATCAAACCGACATTAATCGCACGGTTTTCCTTGATCCCTTAGGTCGGTGGAGCAAGATCCCGAAAGAGAGTCCTAATTGGACTCAGAAGGTGGGCGGGCGCCCACGAGAGTAGGGCGGGCGCCCTGCCTATGAGCCTGATTGCCTTCCCATTTGTTCCCATGGCTTCTGAAGTCTTCTAGATGGTAGAAAATTGCACGGCACGTTAATATCTCTATGTAATCCCGACATGTGGGCCTTTCTTCCATATTTCCTGATAACCCCCTGCAGAAATAGACAAACACCAAAACTCGTGGAATTCTGTCAGATAAAACCGTAAGTCTAGGTGTTGGTTGCATTTGGATCCTTTCCCATGATTAGTTGATGGTTAAATGTGAGCATTAAGGACCGTCAACAGCCATCTCTTTGTTCGTTCTCTGTAGATCTTCGAATTATGACACGCCTTTTCTCTCCATTCTTCTAGTTCTGATAATTGCATTTTTCTTTTCTCTCCAGCGACTTCGAAATCCATATTCCATGTTTTGATAGCCCAGTGAGCCTTATGTTCTAGTTCAACTAGCAAGTCTCATGTATTTCCATATACCAGTTGATATGGTGACATACCCAAAGGTGGTTTGTAAGTTGTTCGGTATGCCCAAAGTGCATCTAGTAACTGATCCTTCCATAAAGTTCCCATCTCATTTACTGTATTCTGAAGAATGTTTTTGATTTGTTTATTTGATGTTTCTGCCTTACCACTTGTCTGAGGATGGAATGGAGTAGCGACATTATGTCGTATTCCATGAGCTTGTAGGTATGACTGAAACTTCTTATCAGTGAAATGTGTTCCTCCATCACTTATAACCATCCTAGGTGTTCCAAACCTCGAAAATATAACCTCTTCAAACATCCTCTTTGAGTGTCTTGAATCAGCTTTCTTGCATGGCATGGCTTCTATCCACTTGGATACATAGTCAACTGCCACGAGAATGTACTCATAACTCCATGATTTCACAAATGTTCCCATGTAATCAATTCCCCAGACCTCAAAAAGTTCTATCTGAAGATTGTTGGTGAGTGGCATGGCATCTCTAGTGTTGATATTCCCGTGACTCTTGTTGACACTTGCTAACACCACTTGACTACTAGGTTGTCATCCCCAGCTTGGCACTAGAGTGTACTATGGTATTTATATGCACACAGATAAATCCGCAAGCGCACGGATACCGTTGTAGCTTTTACCCGGTTAAAGGTTTTATCGTATCCACAAGGAAACGGGAGAACCAACTACGCTCTAACTTAACCAAGATAGATAAATAGGTGTAAATAGGAAAGATGGTAGAATTGAATAAGAACAATATTAAAGGTAAGATAACAATGGGTGATTATATGGGAATAGAGAGTAGAGCAATCTAGTATATGGGTGATGGTAGGAGAATAGAGAGGATAACTATGGTTTCTCTACTTCAAAGAGGTATGTCTATGTCTGGGACGAACCACATGATAAGAATACACCACAAAGGATGCTTATCCATAGGCCGATAAACCCTGGCAGTCCTACTAACAGGAGATGGACTACAGGGGACCAACGTAACTGTCACCTACGCGGACTACCACACGATCCGGCTAGACAGGGGATATCCACAAGTAATCTTGGTCTAAGCACCACGCTTACAACTATACTACAACTCTCACCTATAGCGTCCTATAGATTAAAGTACTCAAAAGAGTTGTGAACCAGAACATACATGGATAGTAATTGCATAATGAAATAAGAAGTAGATTACCAGAGTCATCCCATGAGCAATCTTGATTAGAGTTTGATCATGGCGAAGTACAACCGGAGGAAGAACGGACAGGACGGCCTCTCCTCCAATCCTCCCTTGCTCTCCATCTCGCTACTATCTAGATCTACTCTAGTTTAGAGAAGAGAGGAGAGCTCTCATCTCCAAACCCTAGCTTTTGCTCTGTCTATGAATAATGAATAAGGATCAAGGCGGTGCCTCCGCCAGGGGCCAGGGGGCCTACTTATATAGTCCCCTCAAGTGAATCTAGGCCGTCGGATCAAACCGATATTAATCGCACGGTTTTCCTTGATCCTTTAGGTCGGTGGAGCACAATCCGCGAGATTGATCGTCATTGGTGGAAATACCTGGGCGGGCGCCCTATCTCTGAGCCCGCTCAGCTTCTCGTTCGTTCCCGTGGCTTCTGGAGTCTTCTAGATGATAGAAAATTGCGCGGCACGTTAATATCTCTATGTAAACCCGACGTGTGGGCCTTTCCTCCATATTTCCTGATAACCCCCTGCAGAAATAGACAAACACCAAAACTCATGGAATTTTGTCAGATAAAACCCTAAGTCTGGGTGTTGGTTGCATTTGGATCCTTTTCTTTATTTATTTGATGATTAAATTTGATACTTAAGGACCGTCAACAAACTCCCCCAAGCTTACCTCTTGCTCGTCCCTAAGCAAGGATGGACTCAAGAGTTTCTGTAGTAGTTTCATGCCTTAAAGTTACACATGCGTTCAAACAAGATCTCATCTCTGGGTTAGGGTAAACTGTTAAGACTTAAAACTTACTCATTTTACCTTTCACCATGGGGCTTGCAACCGTCACTTATGTCTTGAGGAGTTAAAAGATAGAATGGTCAAGTCAAGAGCCATGTCTCTTGTTCATTCATCAACTATAGCTCTGGAGTTTTTGTAGATTTTCAAAATAAAACTTAGAGATTCCTTGTATGACTCTCTCCATTCTCTCTTTTGTGGTATTTCTGGATCCTTACCAAGGCAATGACGGTGTATGCCTTCTCAAAGTATGTGGTATTTTTGGTATGAGGCATAGTGACATTGCGTTCTCTCTCACCCTACTCTAATAAGGTTTGATATCTGGAGCTCATAGGTGGGAGACAGCTAATACATACTTACAAGGCATTTATTGCATAGTCAAACCATGGATCCAGAGAAACAAGTTAAGAAGTCAAATCAAGATGTGCATGTGTGGCGAATGAATGGTGTATGGTGATGATGGTGATAATGGTGAAAACAATGGTGAAAGTCTAATTCTACTTTTGCTCTTTTGAGGGGATACATACCTTTCGTGCACTTTGAAGTTTTTTTTGAGGGGAATGAGATGCTCTATATTTTCATTTTATTTTTTCTCAGGTGGGTATCTTGTACCCCTAATTCTACTATCGGACACTTGTCCATTTTTACCTCTCGTCTCACTTTTTTTTCTTCGAGTTCCGGGCACTTGCCCCTTTTTATTTCCTCGTATTCACTTTTTCTTCTTCTTTTTTTAGAGCACTCATCTCCTTAAATAATATAACAAGTGGTAGTAACCAAGATAACTCGAGCATTTATTTCATAGGGAAAAACAAAAATAAGAGAATGTTTTTGGCTATTCTCTCCCGGATAGGAGTAGAATAATTTTGGGTGAATCTGGAGATGGAAATGAGTGGATGTATGTGGATACGTAATTCCGAAGTAGAAGCAGCATGTATGAGTGAACGTGCAAGTGAATCTTGATTTTAACAGCATGACAAGCTCCTAAGGGTCTACACAGCTTGACCACACTCAATGCTCATAAATAGTAAAAAGTAAATGTATGGTTCATAGTATAATAAGCATGTATATATGGCTGTGGTAGGATTTTAAACTCTCATCATACAGGAACTCATCATGCAACATTTTAAAGATTTTCAAAGATAAAATTCTCCAGAATTCTAGCATCTCTAGGAACAGATAAATAGCAGCTCAACCTTCCCATATCATATCTGTTAACGACTTAGACTTTTGATCAAGTACTCTTCCCACAAGTTTAGGTTTAGAGCAAATCTTAATTCATAATAGTCATGCCTAAACTTGAGAGAGATTTCAATTTTGAGAACTAGTCATGGCAGAGCCACTATTCATCATTTCCATGTGAGAGCTTATCATGAGGGTTCATAGCAAACTTTATTTATTTATTTATTTAGCAAACTAAGCAAAGATATATATAAGCACAAAATCTTTATTTGGGTTTTTTATGATTATGCATCTATTTATTATTTTAACAAAGTATAAGTATAAACGTAGATAGAAACACTTAGCTGGATAAATGGGGGTGCTCCCCCCAAGCTAGATTTTTATGTAATTTCTTCTGATATAGCTAGCAGGTGGCAGAGGTGTATTTGAATGTCGGCAGCACCCTGACAACAATTAGGATGTCCTCCGTCTGCTAGTCTTCTTTGATCCTTGAATTCTGTGGAGCTCAAATAGACAACAAAGCTTTGTGGAACTGGTTAAGTGTTAGCATAAAATCTCTTAGCCGTTACCATGTTGAGCTTCCTCTAATAAATATTACTTTCTTTGGTAGGATCATAAATTTATTTTTATATTTTCATTTTTATAGGACAAGAATATTTTTATTTTTATGCCACCATAGTGAATGTACTTATGGGTCTTATGCCACGAGCATACTCACATGGCGCTTACTTTTTTTAACATTTTTTAATTTCTTTTCAAGATAGCATGATTAACTAACAAGCTATTTAAGGAAATAAATAATTTAAGGATAAAGGGAATGTAGAAAGGATAAATATGGATAACTACTGATTTTACCTTTCAGCGAGGGTTCAATATTTTAAGTGTTGTGAACAAGACTTCTCACCGTATTCATTCTTTAGGTGCATCATTTGATTCAGGTGTGGACCTTGACGTCTGCACCTCTTGATACGGTGTCACCCATGTTCTTCGTTTGCCCAGCAGTTCGAAGTGTGACGTTGGCAGCATCTAGCTCAGTGTGTTTGTGCTCATAGATCCAGGTCCTTCACTTGGTGGAATCTAGGAGTTGTAAAACTCCACCATGTTTTGCTCCAAGTGTTCCTGCTCATAGAGACAAGGCAGAGATCAAGTGCATGGGCCCTGTTGGTGGAAAACACCAACAAAACTAAAAGTATATTTGTTCTTCTCTAACCTTAAGCATAGTGAGCAAGACAAATTTAATGGATAATAAGATCATGAGTGTAGTATTTAAAACATTTGTCAGATCAGATCGCTCATCCTAATGGAAAGATAATCTATCTATATTTATGTTTTTATATATCTTCCAAAGATTGAGTGTGCAACATTTTAGCTCATATGATTAGGAGTGTGGGATCACAAAGGTGGAAGGACTAAACATGTTGAATCGATTGGGTTGGTTAACCTAGAGTTGTAAATCATACATGTTTGTCTCTTTTATTCACATGAACGCCAGAACCAAGGAGAAGCTTATAAAAGTGATAGTCAAGTACCTTAAGATGTTACCTTACTTGAAGAGTGATGGTACAGTATCACTGTGTGGAAGCTTTCCTTTCTTAGCGGTTGTGCATCGTGTTTGTGGCACCCTCCATGGATCATCTCTTATGAGCTACGTCTTCCTTGTGTAATTGTTAAACTTGATGTGTCTCTCTCTTTGTCTCCAATGTGAGTTTATCTCAGGACTTCCCAGGTCGATATTGAAAGTTTTCCTGCAGGGGTTAGTCCAACAAAATATCCAATATCTACTATAGCATACTATCGGCTCAAAAATCAACCTAGACACCTTGTCTAATTTGATTTAGGAGGGCATTTTAACCTAAGCACCATGCTTAATTTAAAATACCTTGGAAGTAAGTTCATCATTCCTAAACTAAGCACCATGCTTATTTAAGAGATAAATGAAACTACTCCAAACCTAGACATATACTAAAGCAAATAAAGGTAGCATGAGAGCATTTATAGAGATCTACTCAAGTGGAGATGAAGTAGTGTGATTAGTATTTAACAAATTGAGCATGTCTCAAAGGTAGGGACAACTAACATAGCAACATGGCAAAGGATGTTTTTATGTAAAGTACTCCCCCAAGTTTGAATTTTGCAAAATTCAAGTTTGGATTTGATTCAATGTTGTATGATGATTGGTTGGACATACCTTGTGCTTGTCATTCATCCAATCTTCTTGCTCCAATCCTGGAAACGTTAGTGACAAGAATACTCGAAGGAATATTTTTACAATTATCCTTATATGCTCAATACACAAGGTAATGTTGTAAATAACTAAAAGCTCATGTTATGATCTGATCAGTGCTTATTTTAGGACACTAAGCTTGTTCTTGGGAAACCATCAATTTATGTCGGCGAAGTGGTTTCCCTTCCAACGCTGACCTATATCAAGATCAACTCAACAAGATCTGCAATATTTATTCTAGACATATGCATCGACAACCGCCCTTTTAAAGTTTTTATAAATAGAAAGGAAGAGGGGGTTGGAGATCTCAAATGTGGTGATGTTGGAGAGACCAATAGATTGGGAAGATGTTGCATAAGAGCATGGAGTAAACGAAGTGGCTATGAAATAAATTCCATGCTCATTAATGTTATCTCCGTCTCCAATCTAAATGTTCGGAGTTTCTCCTGTATTGGTCTCACCTATGTCCTCTTCTGTAGTTGGATGAATCTCATCTTCAAAGGGAGTCAAGAACTCACCATTTGAAATTGAGCCAAAGTAAGAATACATTAAGGCTTCTTCCTTATCCATCCATTCTATACATTCTAGCCATTTAGAACTTGTGATCAGGAAAGGGGAGGTGTTAGAATTTTCTATATGGCTTAGCTCTCCTTCTATGACATTACTTGACATGTCATCCTCATGGTCTTTATGACTCCTAGGGTTTGATCGTCTTGATGGATTGTTAGGATCATCATGAGACTTAAAAGGAGAGGGATAAGAGGGGTCTCTAAGGTCAAGGATGGATTTAGAATTTGTGAACATGGAAGGGGAGTAGATAGAATTGTTGGTGCAAAAGCTAATCTGCTAACACAAAGGGCTAATACCCGATTCAAATGTTAAGGCATGCCAGCCGATTTGACCTTACAATCGGCAAAGGTGGTAACTCGAACACTTTGGTCCCGACAACAGCGATGCGCCCGGATGTCACGGCCAAGAGGTGTTCACGCGGAACTTGAGAACACGCCGAGCGTAAGTCGATGGATTCCTAAGAACTCGTAGTAAAAAGAAAATATGACGAAGTCGTCGAAAAAGTAGATGCTGGAATATGAGTAAAAACATGTGTTTGATTGATTGATAGATTATTTCATTACATTGCTCTAGGGTCTACATTTATACCCTGTCCGAAGAGCTACAACCAGACACGACTAGGACTCGAATTCCAAACTAAACGGAACCCGTACACAAAACAAATTCTAATAACTAAGGAAAACATAAAACTACCCCCTTGTGGCCGACCGGGACACCGCCATAGATCAATCGGCAACCTCCACGCTTTCCTTCAGAGCCATCGGCAGACCTCCTGTTGTGGCCATCGGCAAACATTGATACTGGTCATCGGCACGAACACATCACCACCTCTGAACTTAGTCACATTCAGTTGTTTCCTCATCGGCAACCACCTTCATCGGCAACTTCCCTGTAGACTAGTTACCGTTGCTTCATCTGCCGATCTATAATTTACTATCCCCAGATACGCGTCAAAAGATACGTGTCCAAAAATGGTGTCAACACACGCCCCCCAATTTTGGAGTATGAAATCATTAATGCTCCGAAATTCTCTGCAATAATGATGCCTTTCCACAATTAATTCTCCCAACTTGGTAATCGGCCGTTAAATCCGAACAACCTTGGCCCGATTCTTCTGCCTATTCCTCGAATTTCTCAACCTCCCAAACCGAATCTCTCCACTTTATGCGCCCATCGGCAATATTACCGTTAGAGGGAACTATCGATGGACCGACCAGGAGATCTCGTACAGTGAAATATCTTCAAAATCATGACCGCTTGCTGTCAAAGCACCTGCGCAATCCCTTGATTACCGTGCGTACAGTTACCATATCCACCTGAACACCCTCGGATATCACGGATGCGGCAAAGAGATAAGTCAGATTTGCCCCTGCCCGATTTGTCCTATAAATACTTCCTTCTCCGGTACTCCCTCTTCATCTCATCATTCTACAGCCCAAAATCTACTTTCCTGGCGGCGGCATTACCCGAGGATTCCAAGAACTTCAACAAAGGCCTTTCTTCACCAATCCCCCAACTCTTTAATCTTCTTCCTTGCGAGGAAATGGCCATCAACTTTGTCGTTCCTGAGGTCAGCTTACCACCCTTTCTCCTACACTCTTGCTGTACTCCTGTTCATCCGCAATTCCTCTTATTGAATACCCCTTTTTCTTTTTGTTCTTCTTTTTATCCTCAAAAACTTCTAGGATTTGGCCGATAAGATCGTAATTCCTACCGATCAACCTCACCTCCAATGTCTTGGCCCGCTAGGAAACCCAGATCCCACCGATTTGATAAACGCAGAGACAAACAGAATCCCCTTTAGGGCCGAAAACCTCTCACTAGATCTATGGAAAGATGCCTTCCGTTCCTGGCCTAGTCCTACCAAGGGATGGAAGGATTGGTTCTTGAGAGTTAGCCATTCAAATGAGGTTCAATGGGGCGAACGGAAGTTAGACCAGTGCATTAGATTGT
Source organism: Sorghum bicolor (assembly GCF_000003195.3). Taxonomy (NCBI): domain Eukaryota; kingdom Viridiplantae; phylum Streptophyta; class Magnoliopsida; order Poales; family Poaceae; genus Sorghum; species Sorghum bicolor. Next base: position 30,683,755 of record NC_012875.2, read on the forward strand.
CTCTTGCCGATATGGAGAAGAATGAATCACTGCTAATCGCCGCTTCGTACTTTTGGTCAGACACACTCAATGCTTTTGTGTTTGGACATGGCCCTGCCTCTCCTACACTTGCCGATGTACTCATGCTCACCGGCTTAGACATATCCACTGTTGATAACAGCGACCTATTTGACACCTAACCCAGTTCTAAAGTAGAAACTCGCGCTATCGGCGGTTGGTCTGGGTACATTCAGAAGTACCGAAAAACAAGGCCTGTCAGTATAAAGGAACAGACCACTTTTCTGAACATATGGTTGGACAAGTTTGTATTCTGTGGCCGATCGGCAGGACCTACCTCTATTTACTTATCGGCAGCAGAAAGATTAGCCAATGGTGGCCGATTTCCTCTTGGCCGATACCTGCTCGGCTCTGCTTATCACCTCCTCCACTAGGTAGCCAAGAAACTTCTGCTAGGTCAACCCATCGGCAACTTAGGGGGTCCTTGGTGGTTTATCAACATGTGCCGTAGTCTCCACATGCACAAGCGCCTTGAATTCGACCTCTTTGCACAGCGCTTCCCCAGGGACATAGCCGAGGATCATGAATTGGATGAAGAAGAATCGGCAACTCGCTCCCCCTTGAACTTTGGCGAAGCTGCCATAGTCTTACCTGGCACTGGTGGTAATGAAGACCAGGTTAGCCGATTCTTTCAAACTCTGTATGAAGGTCTGACCAGAGAACAGTGGGCATGGATGCCTTATGAAGATCCAGACACTAGATTTCCCTGACTTTCCATCCCTTCAATGATGCTCTCAACAAGGACCGTGATGTGATGATAGCAATTATAACCCCAAGGGCCATACCAGTGAACTTCTTTGGTAGTGGGAAAGCTTCCAATCTAACCTATGAGTTTTACAACCCATCGGCACTAGCTCGCCAACTGGCTTTCGGCCAACTGCCGATTGCACTTTGCTACGCCGATGTGGTAAAGCCGAGGGAGACCATCACCAGCAATCTTGAATGGATCAGAATAGCTCAACTTCCGCCAAACGCTGATACAGATGTCGACCTATCGGCTTGGATCCCAGCTCTCTTCATCACTCAGGCATACAAACAGTGGTGGGAAGAGTGGAAAGAGCATTTGTTCTACAGATCGGCCCTCACATACTGTGGCATGATCGACCCCAAATACAAGGTCCCCCGTAATACTGTAAGCATTCTAACCGATCTTTCAATCCTTTCACTTTCGTTTTCTATCGGCAACTCACTTTTTTTGTTTTATTCAGGTCGATGATGCGCCACCATCAGTTAGCAGAAGTGGCAGGCCGATCGAACTTCTTCCATCGGGTCCGATCTCTTTGATCGGCAACAACGCTCCAAGCTTGGCTGCTTTAATGCACCGGGGTGTGCGTTTCAAGAAAATCACCACCAAGCGAACGAAAACATCCCCGTCGGTAGCTGCCACTGCTTTGGCACAAGCTTTCAAGGTAAATTATCGAATTCTTCAACTTATACCGATTCCATTCTTATATTTACACAATTTTTCAGGACACATCGGCTAGCATGGGAACTTCATCGGTAACTTTTATTATTTCAACCAGAACCTCACCAATACCCTGTTACACTTGTACTCATAAAACTTTCATTGTTGTATCAGCAAAGACCAGAAGTACGACTGCCGATGCCCCCCAGTCCAGCCAACCAAAGAGAAAAGGTCCCAAGAGTATCAAGTCACAAGCGAAGCGTCAGAGAACAGCAACGCCTCCCCCTCCTCCAAGGTCACAGATTCCTGTACAATCGTCCCCCTCTTCTCCAGAAGCTCAGACACAACAAGCACCGTCTTCTCCTCAGCCACAAGAAGAACCCCAACTAGAAGAACTTCAGCCAGAAGAAATATCGGTTGATGTACATGAGCAGACCACCGATCCAGCAAGCTTAATCATAGCATCAGTAGTTTCCTCGATTCAGACAAGTACTGCACCCCCTCAAGGTAACATACTCTCTATGAAATTACTGCCGATGAACCTACCCCTCCATTTTATAATTACCCCTGTTAATTTTCAGCTGACATAGTCTCATCGGCAATTCCAGCCGATCAGCCTGTGGGACCATCGGCCTCAACTAGCCAGAGGCGAGAGATAGCTCTGAAGCAAGTAAGCTATTTGACTGTCATTCTTTATTTTACTAATATTTCATCATCAAATAACTTATCTCTTTTTTTTTCTTTCAGGAATAAGATTCTCCCGACAACTTGTTCTCCTTTGCCATCGAAATTTCTAAGGATTAAGGAGAGGAAGCAAGCTCTTCTCAAGCAGTTGGAATTTCATCGGTACAGATTAAAGCAAAGCTAGAAGATCTGTCAGCCCTCTTTCATCAAGACACAGCCCAACTAGTTGATGATTTTGATTCAGCCAAGGCTCTATTTAAAGCTCTCAGAGGCCAGATCCCTGCTAATGCCGAGGAGATCCTCTTCAAGGCCGCACACTTGGAGAGTTGACAGCTTCAGTACCAAAAGGCCACTCAGCGCCTTGCCGATAGGGCCACTTATGCCTAGCTTTCAAAGGAGGTGATGAAGGTAAAGCACCTTGCCGATGAGAAGCATAAGAGCATCGGCATTCTAAAATCCTCAGGAGACGTGCTGAAGCAAAAGATTTCTGACCTATCGGCGAAAAGAGAAGCCCTGTTGGCAAAACTTAAACAAGTGGAAGAAGCTCTGCCCCAAGCTCAACAAGAAGAAAGCTAGCTGCCTGAAGCAATCAAGACTCTCGAACAAGAGCAAAACATCCAAACCCGCAAGGCATTGCAGATGAAGAAGAAGCTGAAACCGGTGGAAGGTTCTGCCGATGAAGACATCAGAGAGATAGAAGAAGCTGCCCAAATTCGTCTGCGTGCTATATCAGCCATCCAAGCCTTGCTAAATGTATGAACTCTTCATCGGCGACGTACTTTGCTCTCTCTTTAAAACACTTCTGATCATTTTGGTCTAGCCGATAGGACTATTATTGGCACCCTTTTAAAACATTGAGTCCGGCCCCAGATACACTTTATTCCAGCCGATAGGAATGTTATCGGCACTTAAACTTTCATGCATCAATCCATATGCTAGGATAATATTTCTTTAAGTATTTGTCATTCAATGCCCTGGGAAATTCAACTCCTTCGAGAGTTTACAAAATATAGGCATTGTCAGGAGCAGATTGATTTATCCGATAGGGACCCTCCCAATTGGGAGACCACTTCCCAAATTTTGAACTTTTAGTCCCGATCGATAAATTAGTTTCCATACTAAGTCACCATCGACAAACTCTTTTGTCTTTACCTTCTTATCATACCATCTGGCAACTCTCTTTTTATTTTCTTCTATACTTATCAAAGCCCTCAGCCGATGCCCCGCTAAATCATCCAACTCGTCTTTCATCAAAGTAGCATAGTCATCGGCAGTCAGCTGATCTTGGAAAAATAGTCGCCTAGATCCGGTTTTAATCTCCCATGGCAAAACAGCATCGTGTCCATACACCAACTGATAAGGGGAAACTTTGGTTGACCCATGACAAGTCATCCGATACGACCATAAAGCTTCATTCAACAACGTATGCCACCTCCTAGGATTTTCTTCAATCTTTCGTTTGATGAGTTTAATAATTCCTTTGTTAGATGCTTCGGCCTGTCCATTGGCTTGAGCATAATAAGGAGAAGAATTCAACACTTTAATTCCCATACCGATTGCAAATTCATCATACTCTCCCGATGTAAACATAGTACCCTGGTCGGTAGTAATCGTTTGAGGAATACCAAATCGGTAAATAATATGCTCTTTTATAAAATCAATCATATTGGCCGATGAGACCTTCTTCAAAGGAACAGCTTCAACCCACTTGGTGAAATAATCAGTGGCAACCAAGATGAACTTATGCCCTTTGCTTGATGGTGGGTAAATCTGGCCAATTAGATCAATAGCCCACCCCCGAAACGGCCAAGGTTTAATAATGGGATTCATGGCTGATGCGGGTGCCCTTTGAACGTTACCAAATTTCTGACATCCTTGACATCCCTTGAAATATTTAAAACAATCCTCAGGTATGGTTGGCCAATAATACCCGTTCCTCCTAATCATCCATTTCATCTTAAAAGCTGACTGATGTGCTCCACATACCCCTTCATGGATTTCACCCATCAAACTTTTAGCTTCATCATCGCCTAAGAATCTGAGGAGAATTCCATCTATTGTTCGGTAATAAAGCTCATATTCAAGAAGTACGTACTCGGTAGCTTGAAACCGAACACGCCTCTCAACCTTCTTGGATGGATTCTTTAAATAATCAATAATTTCTTTTCTCCAATCATCGGCACTAATTGTTGATACTGTATTCAATATGGGTTGGTAGCCCGAGGCATGCTGAGCAAACTGATTAGCTTCCTCATTATGCAATCGAGGAACATGCTCTAATCGAAAATCTTTGAATTCCCTTAATAGTTGCATACTCTTATCGTAATAAGTTATCAAAACTTCACTTCGGCATTCATAACTTCTAGCTAATTGATTTATAACCAGCATAGAATCCCTGAAGATTTCAACAGCATCAGCATGAACTTCTTTTAACAACTCCAACCATTTGATTAATGCTTGATACTCGGCTTGATTATTCGTTGATGTGGCAACAATCGACAAAGAAAACTCATACTTCCTTCCCTGAGGGGAAATTAATACTATGTCGATTCCTGCCCACCGGTGACATGTGGATCCATCAAAGAAGAGCGTCCAAGGTACAATTTCCAAAGTCTCTACTGTACCCTGATGTTGAGTCACAAAATCGGCCATAATCTGCCCTTTAACCGCTTTAGCCGATTCGTAACGCAGATCGAATTCTGACAGTGCCAAAATCCACTTACCGATCTTGCCACTCATAATCGGCAAAGATAGCATATATCGGACCACATCATCCTTGCATATAACAGTGCATTCGGCCGATAGCAAATAGTGCCTCAACTTAATGCATGAGAAGTATAAGCATAAACATAATTTTTCAATAGCCGAATACCTGGTCTCAGCATCAATCAATCTTCTACTTAAAGAGTAAATCACACGCTCCTTCCCTTCGAATTCTTGAATCAAAGCCGAACCGATGACCATCCCATCGGTAGACAAATATAATCTGAAGGGCTTTCCTTGCTGAGGTGGAATTAAGACTGGGGGATTTGTCAAATAATTCTTGATTTCATCCAGAGCCAACTGTTGCTCTTTTCCCCATATAAATTCTTGATCGGCTTTTAATTTAAGTAAAGGACTAAAAGCGTGAATTTTCCGGATAAGTTTGAAATAAACTGCCTGATAAAATTTACCTTGCCGATCACAGATTGGAGCTCAGTTTTGTTGGTAGGAGCCACTATTTTGTTGATAGCATCAATAGATCTCCTACTAATTTCAATTCCCCTTTGATGCACCATGAAACCAAGAAATTGTCCTACCGATACGCCAAATGCACACTTGTTAGGATTCATCTACAAACCATGTTTCCTTGTACATTCTAATACTTTTCGCAGATCGGCAAGATGCTTTGTGAAATCTCCAGACTTAACCACCACATCATCAATATAAATTTCCACCAGCTTGCCGATGAACTCAGGAAAGATAAAATTCATAGCCCTCTGATAAGTAGCACTGTTGACGGTCCTTAAGTATCAAATTTAATTATCAAATAAACAAAGAAAAGGATCCAAATGAAATCAACATCTAGACTTAGGGTTTTATCTGACAGAATTCCACGAGTTTTGGTGTTTGTCTATTTCTGCAGGGGGTTATCAGGAAATAAGGAAGAAAGGCCCACATGTAAGGATTACATAGAGATATCAACGCACCGCGTAATTTTCTACCATCTAGAAGACTCCAGAAGCCACGAGACCGAAGCGGAGGCGAAACGGGGCCAGGACCTGGGCGCCCGCCTAGTTTCCTTGGGCGCCCGCCCACCTGCCGAGCCCAATCAGGACTCTTTCTCTCGAGAGATCTCCACCGACCTATTGGATCCAGAATAACGTAGTACCACCTCGCCTACCGACCCAAAAATGCATAGAAGGGGAGGACTATATAAGGAGACCCCCTTGGCCCCTGGAGAAGACAAGAAATTATCATAGAGATTGAGAGGTGCCCTCGAAGGAAAACCTCTTCTCTAAATAATATTTCTTTTTAGGCTTAGCAACCAATGTAAGTAGAAATAGATCTTCTAGTTTCTACTAGATTGAGAGAGATAGAGTGGAGGTGTAGATTGGAGGAAGGCCGGCTTGTCGGTGTCTACTCCGAGTTGTACCTACGGGATCAAGTCTCCTAACCCGAGGCTTGCTTCTAAGATTCTTCAGTAATTCGACTTCTAATTCTAGTAAGTTCTTGTTTTATTGTTCTTTGGTTTATGAGTTTACTTTAATCCTCTTCCGTTTGAGTATTAGAGTAATCACTTGCTAGCGTAAACGTGGTGTTTAGGCTAGGGTACTCATAGATATCCCCTGACTAGCTGGACCGTGGTAGTAGCGAGGAACGTGACATTTCCGAGTTACCTTTGTATCCCATATCTTGTTAGCAGGACGGGTAGGTTTATAGGTGCGGGTCGAACATCCTTTTTGTTGTCTAGATTCCGTGAGCCTCCCCAATAGAATAGTAGATCATCCTTACCAAGGTTAGAACGGGACTACGGTTGCAGTCTTCTCTATACATCACTCACATCGAGAAACATTCTTTGTAGCCTAAAGGGATAGTAGCAATAGATTTGGTTAGTCAGATGCACCCTTTCTCCCAGTGGTAAAAATATAAATACGATACTCTGGAAAATCTCCCGGGTGAAATGCTCACCGATATCCGTGCGCTTGCGGATCATTTTCTTATTGCGTTACCAAATATCAACAAGCATTTCTGGCGCCGTTGTTGGGGAGAAAGACGGTTTGCTGAGATAACTTTGAGTCTTGCTATTATCTTGTATTATACTTTTATACTTTTATTCTTTTATCTTTTTATTTTTATCTTTATGGATAACTCAAATTCCATACCTATTATTAAATTATTTGCACCTTCGGAGACTAGCCATAGACCATGGGAGTCAACACGTCCTGCCCCTAATTATGATCTGTGTCCGGAGTTGATTGCAATAGGTCAAAACCAACCCTTTTCTATAGCTGAGGTCCTATCTTTTAATCAAGAAGATAATGCACTTTTAGCTACACCTAGGGAATCTGTTAATCTTTCTATAAATTCTGGTTTAGACCTAGCCCTACAAGACCATGTTTTTCCTAGATATTTTCACATTGGCCTTAATCATATAACCTTTGGTAGAGTCCTTCTTTCTTTATCTATTAGTAAAGGAAGGTATGTCTTCATTCGTGGACATCCTTCTTGTACTAGTCTTCATAGAAAAATCTTAGAGATAGAGGAGGAATCATCTCCCAGATGAGGAAAGGAAGTTTTAATAGCCGATTTCCAAACATTTCAATCCCATAATTCGGCTATCCATCCCATCCTTGAGCTTAATAATTTCTACTATGCTATTTCTCTTGAACCTCCGGATAATCCTATGAATCTATCTAGACATCTCATTCATAAGAGTCACCAAGACTACAAGGAGGATCGAGAAGAGCAACAAGAATGGTTAGAGGGCATTAAAAATCCATGTGCTATCACCATTGAATGGATAGATAAAACAAACTTGAGAGACAATCCTAGAGGAATTTTAAACATTCATGAAGAATCATCCTTGGAGTTTGAGAATGAGAGAAACAACAGTGAGCATGGAAGCTATTTCATAAATACCTCACCCAGTCCTTGCTCATATAAAACATCTCTCCAATCAATTTGTCTCTCCATCCTTACCACATTTGAGATCTCCAACCCCCTCTTCCTTTCTATTTATAAAAACTTTAAAAGGGTGGTTGTCGATGCATATGTCTATACTAAATATTACAGATCTCGTTGAGTTGATTGATGGTTTCCCAAGGACAAGCTTAGTGTCCTAAAACAAGCACCTATGAGATCGTAACATGAACTTCTAATTATTTGCAACATTGCCTTGTGTATTGAGCATATGAGATAATTGTAGAAATATTCCTTCGGGTATTCTCGCTACTAACCTTTCCAGGATTGGAGCAAGAAGATCGGATGAATGACAACCACAAGGTATGTCCAACCAATCATCATGCAACATTGAATTAAATTCATCCAACATTGAATTTTGCAAAATTCAAGCTTGTGGGAATTACCTTACATAAAAACATCACTTGCCATGTTGCTATGTTGGTTGTCCTTACCTTTGAGACATGCTCAATTTGTTAAATACTAATCACACTACTTCATCTCCACTTAAGTAGATCTCTATAAGCCATCATGCTACCTTTGTTTATCCTAGTAAGTGTTAGTTTGGAAGTACTGTACATACTTCTATTGGCTTTTAAATTAAGCATGGTGCTTAGGTTAAATAGCCTTCCTTAATCTGATTAGACATGGAGTCTAGTTTGGTTACTGAACTAAAAACTGCTTGAGTAGGCATTGGTATATTTTGTCGGACTAACCCCTGCAGAAAAACTTTCAATATCAACCTGGGAAGTCCTGAGATATAAACTCACATTGGAGATGAAGAAAGTGACACATGAAGTTTAACGATTTGCACAAGGAAGACATAGCTCATTCATCATAGAGAGATGATCCATGGAACAAGGCAAAGAGTGCCACAAACACGATGCACAACCGCTAAGAAAGGAAAGCTTCCACAAGGTGATACTGTACCATCACTCTTCAAGTAAGGTAACATCTTAAGGTACTTGACTAACACTTTTATAAGCTTCTCTTTTGTTCTGGCATACACATAAATAAAGAGACAAACATGTATGATTTATAACTCTAGATTAACCAACCCAATTAATTCAACATGTTTAGTCCTTTAATCTTTGTTCTTAGTACTACCTTCGTGATCCCACACTCCTAATCATATAAGCTAAAATGTTGCACATTCAATCTTTGGAAGATATAAACAAAACATAAATATAGATAGATTATCTTTCCATTAGGTTGAGCTATATGATTTGACAAATGTTTCAAATCCTACACTCATGATCCTATCAACTTTGTCTTGCTCAATATGCTTAAGGTTAGAGAAGAACAAATACACTTTTGGTTCTGTTGGTGTTTTCCACCAACAGGGCCCATGCACTTGATCTCTGCCTTGTCTCTATGAACAGGTACACTTCAAACAAAACATGGATGAGTTTTACAACTCCCAGATTCCACCAAGTGAAGAACCGGGATCTACGAGCACAAAACACAATGGAGATCGGACACTTAGTTTTCCAAAGGAAATATTGAAGAACCTCTGTGTCCGAGTTGGTACCTTGTACGCTCCAGCAAACTTCGTGGTGATAGAGACTGGTACTGAGGAGAGGGCACCCATCATCTTAGGGAGGCCATTCCTAAACACCAGAGCTGTCATCTACGCTAATGCTGCCAAGATCAGTCTCTACATCAAAGGGAAGAAGAAGACTTTCCTTCAAGAACAAGACTACACAAACTTCAGAGCAATCCTGACATGAACCAAGGAAGAGGACCAACAGGAGGAACAAGAACAAGCAAATGTGGACCGAGTCAGCTGAGATGGTCACTGCAGCTCAAGGAGGTCAAGATCGTCGACTCAAGTCACCTTTCTTGATCAAGAAGGACGACCCTCGTGTTCCAAGCATTGAGTGCACAATCAATGGATACTCTTTTTAGAAGACACTCTACGACACCGGATCTGACGACAACATAATGGCCACAGTCACTTATCAGCCCCTGCATGGAACCATGCCCCTACAACCAACAAATATTCAGCTCCAGATCATTGGCATGGGAGAAGACGAGTACGATCCACCCATCATCCTTGGAAGACCGTTCCTCAACACTATCAAAGTTATCATCTATATTGGAACCGGAGAAGTCCACATGTACTTCCCCTCTGAGAAGATATGCCGCTATTTTACTGACCCTAACTATATAGTTGAAGACTCTAAGCAGGTCAGGACAAGAAGAGGACAACGCAACCGCAACCAGAGGAGGCAAATCATCAAGGACGGATGGGCAGACTACGAAGGAGAAGTGGTAAGGTCTGAAGACATACAACTTGAACAGAACTGTCCTGAGGAGACCGTAGCACCGAGTCAGGTGTGGAGAGAGAAGATAGTTATACACGAAGAAGAGGCGCCGCCGGAACCACCGACTACGCCACCTAGCGAATCCCAGGACGACTCAGAAAACGGAGAATCCCGTTCGGAGGACTTAAAAATACCGAACGCCTTGCCAAGAGGTAAACTTGGTAGTTATCCTTTTCCATTCAATAGTTTGCTTAGTTAATCAGGTTGATGCTATCTTGAAAAGAAAATAAAAATGTTTTAAAAAAAATAATAGTAAGCCCCATGTGAGTATGCTCATGGCATAAAACCCATAAGTACATTCACTGTGGTGGCATAAAATTAAAATAAATAAGTTTTCATCTTACAATAAAAATATAAAAATAATAAGTGCATGATCCTGCTAAATAAGTAATATTTATTGAGGAGGCTCAACATGATAAAGGCTAGATATTTATGCTAACATTTAACCAGTTCCACAAAGCTTTGTTGTCTATCTGAGCTCTACAGAATTTAAGAATCAAGAAGACTAGCAGACGGAGGACATTCTAATCGCTGTCAGAATGCTGCTGACTTTCAAATACACCTCTGTCACCTGCTAGCTACATCAGAAGAAATTACGTCAAAATCCAGCTTGGGGGAGAGCACCCCCATTTATCCAGCTAAGTGTTTCTACTCGCGTTTATACTTTACTCAAATAGTAAAAGATGCATAATCATGAAAACCCAAATAAAGATTTTGTGCTTTTATATATTTTTGCTTAGTTTGGTAAATAAATCAATAAATAAGGTTTGCTATGAACCCTCATGATAAACTCTCACATGGAAATGATGAGTAGTTGCTCTGCCACGACTAGTTCTTAAAATTGAAATCTCTCTCAAGTTTAGGCATGACTGTTATGAAGTAAGATTTGCTCTAAACCTGAACTTGTGGGAAGAGTACTTGATCTAAAGTCTAAGTCGTTAACGGATATGATATGGGAAGGTTGAGCTGCTGTTTATCTGTTCCTAGAGATGCTAGAATTCTGGAGATTTTTATCTTTGAAAAATATTTAAAATAACACATGATGAGTTCCTATATGATGAGAGTTTAAATTCCTACCACAGCCATATATACATGCTTGCTAGACTTTGAGCCACATATTTACTTTTTACTGCTTGTGAGCATTGAGTATGGTCAAGCTGTGTAGACCCTTAGGAGCTTGTCATGTAGTTAAAATCAAGATTCACTTGCAAGTTCACTCATAACATGCTACTTCTACTACAGAAGTACCATCCACATATATCCACTCATTTCCATCTCCATATTCACCCAAAATTATTCTACTCCTAATCTGGGAGAGAATAGCCAAAAACATTATCCTATCCCTGTTATTCCCTGTGAAATAAATGCTCGAGTTATCTTGGTTACTACCACTTGCTATATTATTTCAGGAGATGAGTGCTCTAAAAAAAAGAAGATACGAGGAAATAAAAAGGGGCAAGTGCCCGGAACCTCGAAGAAAAAGAAAAAAAAAGTGAGACGAGAGGTAAAAATGGACAAGTGTCCGACAGTAGAATTAGGGGTACAAGATACCCACCTGAGAGGAAAAAAAAAGAATATATAGAGCATCTCATTCTCCCCAAAAAGCTTCAAAGTGCAAGAAAGGTATGTATCCCCTCAAAAGAGCAAAAGTAGAATTAGACTTTCACCATTGTTATCACCGTCATCACCATACACCATTCATTCGCCACACATGCACATCTTGATTTGACTTATTGACTTGTTTCTCTAGATCCATGGTTTGACTATGCAATAAATGTCTTGTAAGTATGTATTAGCTGTCTCCCACCTATGAGCTCCAGATATCAAAACCTTATTAGAGTAGGGTGAGAGAGAAGGTAATATCACTATGCGTTATACCAAAAATACCACATACATTGAGAGAAGGCATATACCATTACTGCCTTGGTAAGGATCCAGAAATACCACAAAAGAGAGATTTGAGAGAGTCATACAAGGAATCTCTGAGTTTTATTTGAAAATCTACAAAAAAAAAACTCTAGAGCTATAGCTGATCAAGAATAAGAGACATGGCGCTTGACTTGACCGTTCTATCTTTTAACTACTCAAGACACAAGTGACGGTTACAAGCCCCATGGTGAAAGGTAAAATGAGTAAGTTTTCAGTCTTAACAGTTTATTCTAACTCAGAGATGAGATCTTGCTTGAATGCGTGTGTACTTTTAAGGCATGAAACCACTGCAGAAACTCTTGAGTTCATCCTTGCTCAGGGACGAGCAAGAGGTAAGCTTGGGGGAGTTTGTTGACAGTCCTTAAGTATCAAATTTAATTATCAAGTAAACAAAGAAAAGGATCCAAATGAAATCAACATCTAGACTTAGGGTTTTATCTGACAGAATTCCACGAGTTTTGGTGTTTGTCTATTTCTGCAGGGGGTTATAAGGAAATAAGGAAGAAAGGCCCACATGTCAGGATTACATAGAGATATCAATGCACCGCGCAATTTTCTACCATCTAGAAGACTCCAGAAGCCACGAGACCGAAGCGGAGGCAAAACGGGGCCAGGACCTGGGCGCCCGCCTAGTTTCCTTGGGCGCCCGCCCACCTGCCGAGCCCAATCAGGACTCTTTCTCTCGGGAGATCTCCACCGACCTATTGGATATAGAATAACGTAGTACCACCTTGCCTACCGACCCAAAAACGCATAGAAGGGGAGGACTATATAAGGAGACCCCCTGGCCCCTGGAGAAGACAAGAAATTATCATAGAGATTGAGGGGTGCCCTCGAAGAAAAACCTCTTCTCTAAATAATATTTCTTTTTAGGCTTAGCAACCAATGTAAGTAGAAATAGATCTTCTAGTTTCTACTAGATTGAGAGAGATAGAGTGGAGGTGTAGATTGGAGGAAGGCCAGCTTGTCGGTGTCTACTCCGAGTTGTACCTACGGGATCAAGTCTCCTAACCCGAGGCTTGCTTCTAAGATTCTTCAGTAATTCGACTTCTAATTCTAGTAAGTTCTTGTTTTATTGTTCTTTGGTTTATGAGTTTACTTTAATCCTCTTCCGGTTGAGTATTAGAGTAATCACTTGCTAGCGTAAACGTGGTGTTTAGGCTAGGGTACTCATAGATATCCCCTGACTAGCTGGACCGTGGTAGTAGCGAGGAACATGACATTTTCGAGTTACCTTTGTATCCCATATCTTGTTAGCAGGACGGGTAGGTTTATAGGTGCGGGTCGAAAATCCTTTGTGTTGTCTAGATTCCGTGAGCCTTCCCAATAGAATAGTAGATCATCCTTACCAATGTTAGAACGAGACTACGGTTGCAGTCTTCTCTATACATCACTCACATCGAGAAACATTCTTTATAGCCTAAAGGGATAGTAGCAATAGATTTGGTTAGTCAGATGCACCCTTTCTCCCAGTGGTAAAAATATAAATAGGATACTCTGGAAAACCTCCCGGGTGAAATGCTCACCGATATCCGTGCGCTTGCGGATCATTTTCTTATTGCGTTACCAAATATCAACAAGCACCAGCATTTTTCAAACCAAAAGTCATGACTATCGATTCAAATAACCCAACATGACCAGAACATCTAAACACAGTCTTTGAAATATCTTCTTCAGCCATGAATATTCGATTATATCCTGCATTGCCATCCATAAAGCTTATGATCTGATGCCCAGCCGCAGCATCAACTAGTAAATCGGCAACCAGCATTGGGTAACCATCCATCGGCGTAGCTTTATTGAGATTCCTGAAATCAATGCAAACTTGAAGCTTCCCATTTTTCTTGTAAACTGGAACAACATTGGAAATCCATTCGGCATACCGACACTGCCGAATAAATTTAGCTTCGATGAGCTTGGTTATTTTGGCTTTAATATCAGGAATAATATTAGGATTACTTCGGCGAGCTGGCTGCTGATGTGGCCGAAATCCAGATTTGACGGGTAACCGATGTTCAACAATTGATCGGTCTAAACCAAGCATCTCAGTATAATCCCAAGCAAAGCAATCTTTATATTCCTTTAACAAATCAGTTAACTGTTGCTTACACTCAGAATTTAACTTAGCGCTAATAAAAGTAGGTCTAGGCTTATCTCCATTACCTATATCTACCTCTACTAAATCATCGGCCGATGTAAACCCCTGACCTAATTTTCCATCAGCGGCGAACCTATCCATTAAAACTCTTCATCAGAACCGACTGCTTGGATCGATGGAATTTCATAATCGGCAACTTTGAGGAAATATTTCTCCCAAATCTCCCCTGAGATACACCTGGTCCTTTCATAAGTGTCTGCTTCTGCCGATGCGATGACATAAGAAGAATCTCTCGGGACAATCTCAATCTTGTCACCTACCCACTAGACTAAGCATTGGTGCATTGTTGATGCGATGCAACAATTGGCATGGATCCAGTCTATCCCCAGTAGCAGATTGTGGCACCTTTTCCACTGATCACGAAGAATGTTGTCGGCAAGGTTTTGATGCCGATGGTCAACTCAACACATGTTGCCCCTTTAACCGGAGACACATTTCCTTTAAAGTCCTTTAGCATCATATCGGTCTTGGTCAAATCCTGATCTCCTTTCCCAAGTTTCCGATAGACTCCATACGGCATGATGTTAATAGCAGCCCCACCATCAATTAATATCTTGGTCATCGGCTGCCCATCAACTCTTCCTTTGACGAACAGAGCTTTAAGATGCTGCCTTTCATTGTCGGCAGACTTTTCAAAGATAGCCGTCATCGGATCCAGAGCCAACTGAGCTATCTGGTCAGAAAAATTCAGCTCCTCATCATCACTGGATGGCGCAAGGAACTCCATCGGCAACATAAATATCATGTTAACATCTGTCGATGGCCCTTTTCCCTTAGGATCTGGTTGCTGCTGATCTCCAGATAGGCCAGAATTCTCGCCTTTGCTTAGCTCTTCTCGTCTTTCGCGCTGCAGCATCCTTTTTTGTGTCCTAGTCAACCCCTCTGGACACAATGGAGGAAGTTGCGGTTGTCTTGCCGATTGCTGACGAATTTCCCTTGACTCCATTCGATAGGTGTTAGCATCCCTACAAAATATGAACTCATCGGGAACTCGAGCATTGGCCATCGCTTCAAGCTCCTCTTGGTTCCTGGGAAAATATGCCACACGATCACCAAGCCTGTCATGCACACTGAGCCTGCCCCCCAGCCGATCATGAACTGAAGCTCTTCCCCTAATCGGTGCATTAAACCTTCTATCATCGTTTTGATAGTGCCGATCGGTTCTATCAAACCGATCATAGCCGTTGCACTCAGGGCAGTCTCTAACAGTGGGAAATTTAATATTCTGTTCCCAGCAATGGATAAAGAATGGTCAGTTCCAGTGATCCTTGTGCCGATTCCACTCCTGTCGGCGTCTTTCTTCTTCTCGACGATAATCCTCCTGCTGGCGCCGATACCATCCTCACGTAGCTGCCAAGTCTCTTGATGCCTTCTATGAGTTATCACAATGCCAGATCGGGGAGGCCTTCCTGAGCTATTTCCTTCCTGGATCAAACCCTTTCCTTTGGCATCGGCAGCAGTAATTTGATGCTGAGGATCCACCGATGAACTTCTTTCAGCTGCTTCCGACGTCAAGACCTTGGTTTTTCCTTTAGCATCCGACATATTTGTTGGGAAAGGATGTTGATCGATCTTCATCGGCTTCTGGGCTTTAGAATTATCAAATTTGATCCTCCCAGATTCTATAGCGGATTGCAGCTGTTGCCTGAAGACCTTGCACTCATTTGTGCTGTGAGATGTCACATTATGCCACTTGCAATATTTCATCTTCTTTAGTTCCTCAGCCGATGAGATTACATGATTGGGCGACAATTTGATTTGCCCTTCCTGAAGCAGAAAGTCAAATATCCTATCGACCTTGGTAATGTCAAATGCAAACTTCTCTGGCTCCTTATGCCCAAAAGGGCAAGACATTGGCTTTTTATTTTTCACCCATTCTGCCAAGCTGATGACTGGCTCCTCGTCAGAGTCTGAGCTTGCTGCCTCATAAACAAATGACACCTTTTTATTCCATGCTCTCTTGGGCTCGAACGGTTTGATATCCTGGTCGGAAATCCTCTACACCAAGTGACTTAGGCTCTCAAACTCTTGAGAAGCATACTTGTCTCTGATATGTGGCAACAGACCCTGGAAAGCCAAATCGGCTAACTGCCGATCATCTAGAACCAAACTATAGCATTTATTCTTGACCTCCCGCAATCTCTGCACAAAACGTTCAACCGATTCATCATTGCGTTGCTTCAACCTGACTAAATCGGTAATTTTATTCTCATGAACTCCAGAGAAGAAGTACTTGTGGAACTGCTTCTCTAGATCGGCCCAAGTGATCACTGAGTTAGGAGGTAACGAAATAAACCAAGTGAAAGCCGATACAGATAAAGATGATGAGAACAGACGAACCCTTAACTCATCTCTGTTAGCAGCTTCCCCACACTGGTTGATAAACCTATTGACATGCTCCATAGTCGATGTATCATCCTGTCCAGAAAACTTAGTGAAGTCCGGTACCTTGTACCGATTTGGAAGTGGAATCAGGTCATATGCGGGAGGATATGTTGTCCGATAAGAGTAAGTATTGACTTTGGGTTTTATCCAAAATTGATCTCTCATTACTTCAGCTATCTTATCAGCCCAATAAGCATCGACATCTTGCCGATGAGGTGGTTGCGGATCTGGCGCTTGCTGATATGCTTCCAAGTGTCTTTGGGGTGCACGATCTATATGGAACATTGAGTTAACCATCTAACCACCAATCTGCTGACCAAGATTCATCGGCTAGTTGACCAACCCTTGATTCTGAAACCCGGGTTGGATTTGGCCTTGTTGAAATCTTGGAGTCTGATGATTTTGCTGAGGCATCTGTGGAAAGACTAACTGTCCCGTCCATCCACTATTAGCATTCATCGGCATAAACCCTACCGATGGCTAGAAATTGGGCATCATCATTGAATTGACATACCCTAGCTGTGTCATAAACCTCTGCTGCGTCGGCATTGAATCTGCTGATGCCTTAGGCATCTGGAACGTTGGAGCTTGAGAATTCCCAGTATAAGGTCTTGCAGTAGTAGTTGTAGTATACTGGGCACTCTGATTCATCGGCGGATTTGGAGGTGCTGATGCCATAGGAGCCTTGCCCGTTAAGTCAGCCACTTGAGATGTTCTAGGAGTCTTCAACATCATCTCAGGGGGCATACCAAAACCCCACCAATTAGGAGGAACAGATCCCGACATTGCCGATGCCAATAGATCTGTAGCAAGCTTGATTTGCTCATCCGATGTTGATGGATTGGTCGTCATCGGTGTAGATTGCGCATTAGTGATCCCTAATGTGCTTGGAGGAGCAGTAGTTTCTGTGCTCGCAGCGGCCGTAGTAGCCGATGAAGCTGTGACCACTGGTGATCCTGGCTGATGATAGGCAGGGCCCACATAATTTGGTGGCAATTGTCCTTCCTTAAAAGTTCTAGCCACAGCATTGAAAACCGTGTTGGACAGCACACCAGCTTGATTAATCAAGGCGCGGTTAATAGCATTGTCAACCATGTCTTGAAGTTTACCAGGATTGGCTTCAAAAGTAATCTGCCGAGGTGCCGGGAATGCTTCCTTCAGGATCACCTCGCCACTCCTGTTGATGCTGAAGGATTTCAAACATTGCTGCTTGCAGTCCTCTATGGCTTTTGCAATAGCTTGCTTCTACTCATCTCTGAGATTGGCTTCCGTCACGGGGATGACGTTCTCCAAGTCGAACTCGGTATTCACCATGTTGATCTTGATCTTGAATTAGTCCCACCAGGCGTGCCAAAAGATGTGTTGGTGCAAAAGCTAATCTGCAAACACAAAGGGCTAATGCCCGATTCAAACGTTAAGGCATGCCAGCCGATTTGACCTTACAATCGGCAGAGGTGGTAACTCGAACACTTTGGTCCCGACAACAGCGATGCGCCCGGATGTCACGGCCAAGAGGTGTTCACGTGGAACTTGAGAACACGCCGAGCGTAAGTCAATGGATTCCTAAGAACTCGTAGTAAAAAGAAAATATGACGAAGTCGTCGAAAAAGTAGATGCTGGAATATGAGTAAAAACTTGTGTTTGATTGATTAATAGATTTTTTCATTACATTGCTCTAGGGTCTACATTTAACCCTGTCCGAAGAGCTACAACTAGACACGACTAGGACTCGAATTCCAAACTAAACGGAACCCGTACACAAAACGAATTCTAATAACTAAGGAAAACATAAAACTACCCCCTTGTGGCCGACCGGGACACCGCCACAGATCAATCGGCAACCTCCACGCTTTCCTTCAGAGCCATCGGCAGACCTCCTGTTGTGGCCATCGGCAAACATTGATACTGGTCATCGGCACGAATATGTCACCACCTCTGAACTTAGTCACATTCAGTTGTTTCCTCATCGACAACCACCTTCATCGGCAACTTCCCTATAGACTAGTTACTGTTGCTTCATCTGCTGATCTATACTTTACTATCCCCAGATACGTGTCCAAAATGGTGTCAACAAGAATCTTCTATATGGTTTAGCTCTCCTTCACTTGATATATCATCCTCGACTTCTTCATAACAGGAACCAGGACATTCTCTAAGAGAACCATTATTGCAAGGATTTGAATTATCCCTGCTTGACGGTCTCTTATGGAACCAGAAGTCTAAACCTTCAGCATCTAAAAGATTTAAGGTCGGAATTCCTTCCTCCCTTGGAGAATTTTGGGGTATTGATGGTTTAGGATCGATAGCTAAAGTTTGGAATTAAAGTTGTTGTGATCTGGCTATGGAAACTTCTTCTTGTCTAGGAACTGGTTCTTTCTCTTTCTCAGGGATATAAAAGCTAGGAGACATTCTGCTCATTAAATCAATCAAATTCCAAGCTTCACTAGCGGACATGTGGTGGAAAGATCCTCCAGAGGCCGCATGAAGGGTTTGTTTATTTTCCCTATGAAGGCCCTTAAAAAGTGAATTAGAAGAACTTCTTCTAGAATAGAAAGCTTTGGGCCAGTGAGAGTAAGGTTAATAAAGCGGTCCCATGATTTGCTAATAGAATCTTCTTCCAGTTGTCTAAAAGAAATAATCTCACGCCGAAGTTCCACCACTTTGGAGATTGGAAAATATTTAAAAAGAAAACTATTATATAAATCCTTCCAATCTCCATGAACACTCCCTACTTTGAGTATATACCAATGTCTAGCTTTTCCTATTAAAGAGAACGGAAAGAGCTTCCATTTAAGGGTCTCATCGGTCATGCCTTCTATGCGAAGGAGGTCACAGACTCCATAAAACTCTCTTAGGTGTGTGTATGGGTTTTTCTCACCTTCAACTGAGAAAGGTTGTTTTTGAACAAATTCTATGTATTCGGGGTCTATCTCAAAACTAGATGCTATGATAGGCTTTGAAGATTTTGGTGGTTCAAGATGTGTGCCCGTAGGTCTATGAAATTCATAGATAGACATGTTTGAATTCATGATAGACTAGAGATCAAGGATTAGATAAGAGGAAAGAATAGCAGAGATGAGGCAAAGGATAAAAGGAAAAATATTTTATTTTTTTTATTTTTTAGAAAATGATTAGGCTAGTTCGTAGTCAACTCAGCAACCGTTTCCCCGGCAACGGCGCCAAAATGCTTGTTGACACTTGCTAACACCACTTGACTACTAGGTTGTCATCCCCAGCATGGCACTAGAGTGTACTATGGTATTTATACGCACACAAATAAATCCACAAGCGCACGGATACCATTATAGCTTTTACCCGGTTAAAGGTTTTATCGTATCCACAGGGAAACGGGAGAACCAACTACGCTCTAACTTAACCAAGATAGATAGATAGGTGTAAATAGGAAAGATGGTAGAATTGAATAAGAACAATATTAAAGGTAAGATAACAATGGGTGATAATATGGGAATAGAGAGTAGAGCAATCTAGTATATGGGTGATGGTAGGAGAATAGAGAGGATAACTATGGTTTCTCTACTTCAAAGAGGTATGTCTATGTCTGGGACGAACCACGTGATAAGAATACACCACAAAGGATGCTTATCCATAGGCCGATAAACCCTACCAGTCCTGCTAACAGGAGGTGGAGTACAGGGGACCAACGTAACTGTCACCTACGCGGCCTACCATACGATCCGGCTAGACAAGGGATATCCACAAGTAATCTAGGTCTAAGCACCACGCTTACACCTATACTACAACTCTCACCTATAGCGTCCTATAGATTAAAGTACTCAAAAGAGTTGTGAACCAGAACATACATGGATAGTAATTGCATAATGAAATAAGAAGTAGATTACCAGAGTCATCCCATGAGCAATCTTGATTAGAGTTTGATCATGGCGAAGTACAACCGGAGGAAGAACCGACAGGCCGGCCTCTCCTCCAATCCTCCCTCGCTCTCCATCTCGCTACTATCTAGATCTACTCTAGTTTAGAGAAGATTAGATATCTCATCTCCAAACCCTAGCTTTTGCTTTGTCTATGAATAATGAATAAGGATCGAGGGGGTGCCTCCTCCAGGGCCAGGGGGCCTACTTATATAGTCCCCTCAAGTGAATCTAGGCCGTCGGATCAAACCGACATTAATCGCACAGATTTCCTTGATCCTTTAGGTCGGTGGAGCACAATCCGCGATATTGATCGTGATTGGTGGAAATACCTAGGCGGGCGCCCAACGGGGGAGGGCGGGCGCCCTGTTCCCAAGCCCGCTTGGCTTCCCGTTCGTTCCCGTGGCTTCTGGAGTCTTCTAGATGATAGAAAATTACACAGCACGTTAATATCTCTATGTAAATCTGACGTGTGGGCCTTTCCTCCATATTTCCTGATAACCCCCTACAGAAATTGACAAACACCAAAACTCATGGAATTCTGTCAGATAAAACCCTAAGTCTAGGTGTTGGTTGCATTTGGATCCTTTTCTTTCTTTATTTGATGATTAAATTTGATACTTAAGGACCGTCAACAACTCTGACATGACCCACATCTTCGGATGAAATCTTTGGTGTCTTCGTACATTGTTGGCCAGAAGAAACCACTCTGCCAAATTTTTGCATTAGTATGGAATACCCCATAATGACCTCCATATGGTGATAAATGTCATTTTTGAATGATCTACATGCATTCCTACATTGGTACACATCTTCTGAGCAACCCATCTGAGCATACCCAAAAGAGATAGGGTGGATCCCATATTTGGATACAACTTTCATAAATGAGCTTCCTCTTATTTTCTTCTGGTGGTACGTATCCTGCAACCATAAAGTTGATAGTATTAGCGTACCAAGGATCTATCTTGGTCACTTTAAATAGCATGTCATCTCTTAATGAGTCATTAATAGGTAACTCCTGAGGTCTTTAAAATACATCCTAGACAAATGATTAGCAATATGATTTTCCATTCCTTTTCTATCTTTAATTTCCAAATCAAATTCTTGAAGTAATAAGATCCATCTTATTAATCATGGTTTAGCATCTTTCTTCGTGAGCAAATATTTAAGGGCAACATGGTCAGAATAAAAAATTATTTTGGCTCCAACTCAGTAAGACCTAAATTTATCAATAGCAAAAACAACAGCTAAAAGTTCTTTTTCAGTGGTTGCATAATTTAATTGTGCTTCTATCGTTGTTTTGCTAGCATAAGCAATTGCATGATGCATTTTATCTTTTGTTTGTCCTAAGACTGCGCCTACAGCATAATCACTAGCATCACACATAATTTCAAAAGGTAAACACCAATCAGGGGGTTGAATGATTGGTGCTAATGTAAGTGCTTCTTTAAGAATATTAAATGATTCTAAGCATTCATCATCAAATTCAAAAGGTACGTCCTTAGCTAACAATCTAGTCATTGGCCTAGCAATTTGTGAGAAATTTCTTATAAATCTACGATAAAAACCATAATGACCAAGAAAGCTTCGGATTTCTTTTATATTAGTAGGTGGACGTAGCTGTTTTACCACTTCCATTTTTGCTTTATCTACCTCTATACCTCTCTGAGACACTAAGTGTCCTAACACTATTCCTTCTCTAACCATAAAATGACATTTCTCCCAATTGAGGACTAAGTGTTTTTCTACACATCTTTGCAAAACGTTAT
Organism: Sorghum bicolor; assembly: GCF_000003195.3. NCBI lineage: Eukaryota > Viridiplantae > Streptophyta > Magnoliopsida > Poales > Poaceae > Sorghum > Sorghum bicolor. Next base: position 30,706,020 of record NC_012875.2, read on the forward strand.
CTAAAATTTCCCATCAAAAGTTTTCCATACCTCTCTCTGACAATCATCAAAAGTTTTACCATAAACTGAAAAGTCATCCATAAAAACTTCCATGATTTCTTCTATCATATCAGAAAATATAGACATCAAGCATCTTTGAAAAGAAGCGGGTGCACTACATAATCCAAAAGACATTCTACGATAAGCATAAGTTCCATAGGAACATGTAAATGTGGTTTTACTTTGATCATCAAGGTGGATAGGGAGATTTGGTGATATCCTTAATAACCATCAAGGAAACAAAAGAAAGAATGATTGGCTAAACGCTTTAGCATCTCATCAATGAAAGGTATAGGAAAATGATCTTTCTTTGTTGCCTTGTTGAGTTTTCTATAATCTATGCACATTTGCCATCCAATGACTTTTTTTGAGGTATTAATTCATTTTTATCATTTTGAACAACTGTCATTCCTCCCTTTTTAGGTACAACTTGCACAGGACTTACCCACTCACAATGTGGTACCGGATATATAATCCCCGCATGCAAAAGCTTTAAGACCTCTTTCTTTACTACTTCTCTCATCGTATTCTGGAGTCTACGCTAAGGCTCTCTCGAAGGTGTAATTTCTGGATTTGTTGGTATATGATGAGTGCAAAGAATAGGACAAATTCCTTTTAGGTCTTGGAGTGAATAACCAAATGCAGCACAGTGTTTTTCTACAACAGTTATTAGTTTATAAGTCTCCTCATCTGAGAGTTTATCACTTATAATCATAGGATATTTTTTATCATTATTTAGAAAAACATATTTAAGCTCAATAGGAGGTTTAAGTGGCTTTAGTAATTCATCAAGAGGTTTAGGATCAATAGGATCCTCTTCCTCTTCATTGATGAAGAACTAGGTATCATCTTCTGAATTAGGTTGACTAAAATTATTGAATTCGGATGTCATAACCTCTTCTACTGGATCTAATTCAGGAAGGGGTTCTGCTTTAACATTTACTGCATGAGTTATAGGCATTGAAAAAGTAAATCCTTTCCCAAATTTAATGTCCAATTTACCATTACGACCTTCTTGAAGAAGTTTTATTATGGGTACTCCAATCATTACATTAAAATCCCACACATCAAATATATAGAAATTTAGCAAAATGCGGAAATCATTAATAACAATAGGAAGTGCACTCAAAACTCCTAAGCTAGGAATAATGTGTCCTAAACAATTATTTAATAATTTATTTGTAGGAATTAATGGTATGTCTCTCAAGAATTCTTTAGCAAAAGTATATGACATAACATTGACTCCTACAACTGGATTGTATAAAGCTTCAAAAGGATATGAATCTACTTGCAACTTTATAATAATAGAGGGTAAATTAAAGTGAATTACTTCAGGGGATTGCTCAGATTCTACTAACCAATCATCACCTAAAATAAAAATTAATTCTCTTATAACTTCTCTAAGAAATTTTAAATCATCAGGATGAGAGAAATTAGGATTAAAATCCCTAGATTGTTGGGGTTGAATAATCTTATGATAAAATATAGTATTACCAAAATCATCAAAAAATCATCCTCAATTTCAAACATCCATTCAGAATTTGGAGTTATCTCAGTCTCATTAGCTAATTCAACTATAAATTGAGATGAATCAGGTAAAAGTTTATTTTCAGCTAACAGAGACTCTTCTTCTAACAACTCTTCTTTTTCTTCGGGATCATTTAGAATATTAGTTAGAATAGTTTTAGCATGATCAATAGTAATATGCATAAATGCTCCCCCCGAGGCCAAATTAAGGTATTCTTGATTTCTATCATTAAGGCCTAAAAAGAAATGTTGTAAAAGCATGGGTTATGGTAAAGCAAGATTAGGTCCAGAATTTACAAAACTATCAAAATGATCCAAGCCTTGCCTAGTGATTCATTGTCTAATTGCTTGAATCCTATAATTTCAAACTGAAGTTTAGCGACCTTTTCTACTGGGTAGAATTTAAGGCAAAAGTCTTTTTGTAATATATCCCAATCTCCTTGACTATTCCTAACATGGCGATTATACCATTTCTTAGCTCGATCCGTTAATGAACATGGAAAGAGTTTTCATCTTAAAGTTTCATCGGCCATGCCCTTAATACTCAGACATGAACATGTCTGCTCAAAATCGGCTAAGCGAGAATAGGAGTTTTCACTAGAATTACCAGAAAAAATATGTTCTTGAACTAAGTTGATTTGTCCCGGGCGTAGCTCATAGCCAGATGATGTGATAGGTTTAGAAGAATCCTTTGGCTGGAGGTACGATCCCGATGGTGCTCCATATTGATATAAAAGTTGATATTCAATTTCCATTATATTTTTTATTTTTTTATATAAAAGGATAACTATAGAATAAGATAGACTAATGTCAAAGTCAGCAAACCGTTCCCCGGCAATGGCGCCAGAAATGCTTGTTGGTATAAATTAACTGCACCCTAATAATGATTATAATCAGATTATCCGCAAGCACACAAATATATACTCATCAGCACTTCACCAAGATTAACTCGGTTTTAATATCGAACCCAGAGGAACGGTAGGTGATTTATGACCTAGACTATAATTCTCAATCTAAGGGGGGTACAATCAATCTAGAAAACTATTGAGAATGAGAAAATACTAATGTACTCTGGTTTCAATAACTGGTAAACTTTGTATAGTATCGTATTATCGGGTAAGTAACCTGAATTGGAGAAGAATCAGAGTAATCCCCTATCAGACACCTATAAGCCTATCAATCCTATCAACAAGAAGTGGACTACAGAGGAATCAACGTAGCTATAAAGTCACCTACGCGAACTATCATTGTCCGACTGATCAGGGGATATTCACAAGCAACCATAGCCTAGACACCACGTCTATGCTATCCGGGCGAGGGACCCGAATCCATACGAATAAAGCTCCTAAGGAAGCTCTGATAGGCCGGGACTCCTCCGGATCTCTACTCCTCTACTCTATCTCTGTAATCTCTATCTTGATTGCTAGCCTAGATCTAGTGGATCTGTATCTAATGCTCTGACTCTTCATCTTTTGATCTGGCCTCCTCCAGGGGGGTCTAGCCTTATATTTATTGCCTGGTGGGATAGACACGCGCCGTTGGATCAAACCGACTTAACAAGCGGCCGAGATGGCTCCTCAAATGCGGTGGAGGAAGCTTTCGGAAGGAGGAGCAAACCCTAACCATAGGGGGCCGACCGGCCCCACCTGGCGGCTGCTGGCTCCCCCGTTGCATCGGGTGTCGTCTAGAGTATTCCTAATCCCAGTGGTGTCATCCTTTCGTCGCGGATAAGTTTCGTGGTCGATTAGCACTTAAATTCCTCTTTTCAGCTCTTTCTGAAATAATGTGTGGAAAGAATATGCAAAACTTATAGAAATTGTCAATGACAACCCTATTCTAGTAGATATTCATATCTCGTGGAGAAATAAATGCTAACAAATTTTGTAAGTTAACAGGTGTCAACAGGTGGTAAAATGCATTATTTGAAACTCAATTTTAAAATTTGGGCAAATTTTGACATTTTTAATATTTTTTCTTAATTTATTTTATTTTGTTTATTTTTTTGAATATTTCAAATTTGAACTGCAGTTGCATGGAATAATGTATTGTAGTGTTTTGAAAGATATTATTTATGTTATTTGGTGTATGTTGAGTCATTTTATGTGAACTCGCATCAAATTTCTTGCATCTTCTTTGCATAACATGACGAGCCACATACCAAAAAAGTAATTTAAAATTATATAAAATCCATACGAAGTCTAAAAATCATGAAACTTGTCGAAATGTCATATTTTCCCATGTGTGTAGCTTGTGGTAAAAAATTAAGAAAGTTTCGAGCGAGTTGTGACATTGGATGCCTAAAACACAGACACTCCACATGTGATCACTCAAAAACATATGTGGAGATGTCTGGGTTTTAGGCATTTGGCGTCGCAACTTGCTCGAAACCATGTGAATTTTTTACCACCGCCTACACATGCGTTAACATGAGATCTCATCATTCGTGATTATTGGACTTTGTATGGATTTTATATAAGTTTAAATCACTTTTTGGATAAATGGCTCATCATGTTACGCGTAGAAGATGCATGGAATTTGATGCGAGTTCGTGCATAGGGACTCAACATACACCAAATAACATGAATAATATTTTTTGAAAGACTAGAGTGAATTATTCCACGCACCTGCAGTTCAAACTTATACAGTAGAAAAATTGTGACAAATTGAAATAAATTAACGAAATATATAATAAAAGTCAAATTTGTCCTAATTTTTAAAATTGTGTTTAAAACAATGTATTTTATGACCACAAACAATGGGCTCAAAAATCCAAAAAACAAAAAATTTCTTTGACGAGGACCTGGCCTGCGGCCCTCGACCAAAAAGTTTTTTTGAAAAAAATAAAAAAACCTTTGCCGAGGTCTGACGTTGGCCCGTGGCAAAGGCTGACAGACCTCGGTCGCCGTTACCAAACGGATCAAAATTGCCGAGAGTATCTTTGTTGTGGGTCAAGGCTCTCGGCAAAGGGCCTTTCTTGCCTAGCCCTCGGCAAAAAATATTTGCCGAGGGCCTCAGAGAAAGGCCCTCGGCAAAGAATATCTTTGCCGAGTGCCCGAAATTTGACCCTCGGCAAAACCTCGGTCCCTTAACAAAGGATGTGTTCCAGTAGTAACACTATCGTTTCAGTGAAGCCACACTGACCAGCAAATAGCAGCTGCCCCTAGTAGGAGAAGTGGCTTCAAGTTTTTGTTTCCCATAGCCCAGTTGCCAAATATATGGGACACACTTACATGTGGTTTAAGTAACCAGCTGAGTTATGGACCAAAACGTGCAAGCGAATCAACGACCAAAGAACAAGTGTTCATCTCGTTTATGTGACAAAAGCGATAAGTTATGCTACCTTGCCACTTTTGCTTTGCCAAATTTTCCTTTGTTAATGCTACTGTGTAAACACGTTTCGCACGAGGTTCCTATAAAACTGAAAATATTAAGCCAAATCACAGTCACGGAAATCGAACACGCAATATCACTTGTCAATGTTGCATTAATATGATATATAGATATTAGAACATGTACGGACACATAATTGCAAAGAAAAACGACAAAGCGAGTAGTCCATTAGCGGAACGAGGCATTGGTCAGATGTACAAAATCGTCAAAAACCTCGGCCTTTTTGCGGCCCGAGGCGAAAGGGCCCTTTAGCACCGGTTTATAACACGGGCCCACTACTAGAGAACCGACCTTTCGTCGATGTGCCAAATGAGCTTTAGTCCCGGCAATTTTGGCGCCCGGGACAAAAGAAATCTTTAGTCCCGGTTGGTAACACCAACCGGGACTAAACCCTCCCCGCTATAAATTGAATCTCCCTCCTCCCATCTTCCTCTCCCTGCCCGAGCTCGAGGTGCTTTGTTCTTGCTTGTTCTTGCATTGTTCTTGCTTGTTAGTGCTCTCATCTCCCACGATTGATCCATTTCAACACTTCTACGCCGTCGTCGATTTGTTTGAAAGGTTGCTAGCTTCATCCTCCTATGTTTCTCACCGCCATATGTAATTTCATATTGGACATATGTCTATTTTGATTAATTCATGTTGCCATCTGAGCAATCATCGTCTTCTCATGTTTGAATTTTTTTGAACGATGGTAAATGTGTGTCCGCTAAAAACTAGTATACACAAATCATTACTACTATGTATACACGAATCATGTTAAGTTCTATTATAGATATTATAGGATATTTTGTACTTTAATATGTTCATGTTCTTATTTTAAAATATTAATAATATAATTTTTGTTTTAGTTGTTAAATAATTTTTTTTTCACTTTAAAAATTATTGAAATTAATTTTCTTTACTGATAAAATTATAGCTTTTAATAGAAAAATTACAATTCCATGATAATGCAGATAATGGCACGCCATTGGATGTACAATGCTGATCGCCGCTCCAACGAGTTCATTGAGGGCGTGAGAGAATTCCGCAGAGTGGCGGAACAAAATAAGCGGGATGGTTTTATGTGCTGCCCATGTGCCGTTTGTCACAATTTGAAGGAATTTTCAAACTCAAGAGAAATTCACTTGCACTTGTTCACGAATGGTTTTATGCCAAACTATATTTGTTGGACCAAACACGGAGAGTCTGGGGTTATGATGGAAGAAGGTGAAGAAGAGCAAGCGTACCCTGACGATGTTTTTGCTCAATACTGCGACTTCGCAGTAGAGGACGAAGGTGATGAAGACGGGGATGCAGGAAACAGTATCGTTGATGATGACGATGCTCTTGGTGATGTCATTCGCGACGTACAGAGAGATTGCGAAAGTGCAAAGGAGAAGGCTAAATTTGACCAAATGCTAGAGGATCACAAGAAGCTACTCTACCTGTCGGCCGAAGAGGGACAGAAAAAGCTAGGAACGACACTGGAGTTGTTACAGTGGAAGGCAGAGAATGGTATTTCTGACAAGGCATTTGGAAAATTACTGAAGATCCAAAAAAAGATGCTTCCGAAGCCTAATGAGTTACCCACCACTACATAAGAAGCAAAAAAGATCGTCTGCCCTTTGGGATTACAAATCGAGAAGATACATGCATGCCCTAATGACTGCATCCTGTACCGTGGCGAGCACGAGAAATTAGATGAATGCCCTGTTTGCCATGCGTCACGGTACAAGATCTTGCGAGATGACCCTGGCGATGTTGAGGATGAAGAACGTCCGAGAAAGAGAATCCCTGCCAAGGTTATGTGGTATGCTCCAATAATTCCACGCCTAAAACGTTTGTTCAAAAATAAGGAGCATGCAAAGTTGTTGCGATGGCACAAAGAAGACCGTAAGGTGGACAACATGTTGAGACACCCTGCAGATGGTTCTCAGTGGAGAGGAATTGATAGAGAATTCCCGGAATTTGCAGAGGACGCAAGAAACCTAAGGTTCGCATTGAGTACGGATGGATTTAATCCTTTTGGGGACCAGAGCTCTAGTCATAGCACTTGGCCCATTACTCTATGTATCTACAACCTTCCTCCGTGGTTATGAATGAAGCGTAAGTTCATTATGATGCCGGTGCTCATCCAAGGTCCGAAGCAACATGGCAACGACATCGATGTTTACCTAAGGCCATTGGTTGAGGAACTCCAGCTTCTATGGAGCAAACCAGGTGTGCGTATGTGGGATGAGTACAAACAGGAAGCATTCGACCTACGAGCATTGTTGTTCGTGACAATCAATGATTGGCCAGCTCTAAGCAATCTTTCAGGACAGACAAACAAGGGATATAATGCTTGCACCCATTGCTTTGGTGACCTTCAAGCTATCTATTTGAAAAAATGCCGAAAGGTCGTGTACCTTGGCCATCGTCGATTTCTTGCTAAGAACCACCAGTTGAGAAAGAAAGGCAAACATTTTAAAGGTATGGCAGAACACCGGTCCAAGCCAGGCAACCGAGATGGGGCAGAGGTATTCGAGATGGTCAAAGATTTGAAAGTAGTGTTTGGAAAGGGAGAAGGCAGCGAACCTGTTCCAAAAGACGCTTCGGGGCGTGCCCCAATGTGGAAGAAAAAGTCAATATTTTGGGAGCTACCATATTGGAAACACCTTGAGGTCCGCCACTCCATCGACGTGATGCACCTGACCAAGAATCTTTGTGTCAATCTCCTAGGGTTTATGGGTGTGTTTGGAAAGCCTAAGGATACCCTTGAGGCTCGAGAGGACTTAAAGCGCATGAAAGAACGAGACAACCTGCATCCAGAGCAGACAGATGATGGACGCCAGTATTTAAAACCTGCTAGCTACACTCTTAGCAATGAGGAGAAGGAAATCATGTTTGAGTGCCTAAGCAGCATCAAGGTCCCATCTGGGTTCTCCTCCAACATAAAGCGTATAATAAATGTGCCAGAGAAAAAATTTGTCAACTTAAAATCGCACGACTGCCACGTGATTATGACACAACTGCTTCCGGTTGCCTTAAGAGGAATTCTACCTCCACATGTACGCCTGGGCACCGTGAAGTTGTGTGCATTCCTCAATGCAATTTCTCAGAAGGCTATCAATCCTCTTGATCTAGCTACTCTACAGAACGATGTGGTTCAATGTCTTGTCAGCTTTGAGTTGGTGTTTCCTCCATCTTTCTTTGATATCATGACACATCTCCTAGTTCATCTAGTCAAAGAGATTCATATTCTAGGTCCTGTCTTCCTACACAACATGTTTCCCTTAGAGAGATTTATGGGTGTATTGAAAAAAAATATTCACCAGCGGGGTCGGCCAGAAGGAAGCATCATCAAGGGATACGGGACAGAGGAGGTCATTGAGTTCTGTGTGGACTTTATTCCTGATCTTGACCCGATTGGTCTTCCTGAATCAAGGTATGAGGGGAGACTCGGTGGAAAGGGTACACTAGGAAAGAAAACATATATCAGCCAGGGTGATGATTTATTCAATAAAGCGCACTACACAGTCCTTCGAAACTCCATTGTGGTGGAACCCTATATTGAGGAACACATGGATTTTGTACGATCCGAGAATCCTGGAAAGAATGAGACTTGGGTTACGCATCATCACATGGAAACATTCGGTGACTGGTTGCGAAAAAAATGCCAGGGTGATAAAGATATTGGAGATGAACTTTATTTGTTGGCTAGGCAACCAGCGTGGCACGTCCTCACATACAAAGGGTACGAGATAAATGGAAATACATTTTACACCGTATCACAAGATAAAAAGAGTACCAACCAAAACAGTGGTGTCCGTGTGGATGCCACGGACACGAATGGGAACAGGCACACATATTATGGTCGTATAGAGGAGATTTGGGAACTAGACTATGCACATAATTTTAAAGTCCCTTTATTCCGATGCCAATGGGTGAAGATGAAAGGAGGGGTATCAGTCGATAAGGAGTACGGAATGACAACAGTGGACCTCAACAATATTGGATATACAAACGATCCATTCGTCCTCGGTACTAAGGTGAATCAGGTGTTCTATGTGAAAGACATGTCTACAAAACCTAAGAGAGGGAAACAAGACGAGAAAAACACCAACGAGCCAAAGCGACACATCGTTCTTACAGGGAAAAGAAACATCGTGGGAATTGAAGACAAGTCAGACGTGTCAGAGGATTATGAAAAGGATGAACGGATCCCACCCTTCTGTGTGGCCAAAGACCCAAGCATCATGCTCGCTGCAGAGGACACTCCATGGTTACGGAATGATCATAACTAAGGGCATTATGTTAAGAAAAAGTTTACCACTGTGCTAGCTTGATAATGGTAGTGATTTGTACTTGAAATCTTGTGTAATATAATTGTAACATTATGTGTAATATAATTGTAACATCTTGATGTGGATTTTGAACTATTGGTATTCATGAAATGTATATATGAAATGTAGATCTTGATGAGTGGAGCAATATTGGTATTCATGAGTTTTCCATTTGAGGCCATTCATGGTTCTGAAAATTAGCGTTTTGCTATGAATTCTTTCAAATTTCAAAATTGAGTGGTCTAAACTTTTTCAAATGAAAATGTGACCACTAGAGAAAATGTAGGTCTTGATGAGTGGAACAAACTTTGTTTTCATGAGTTTTCTATTTGAGGCCATCCAGGACTCGGTCAAAGTGTGTGTTTGTGAAACCCACTATTTTGACTTTGGTCAAACTTGGTCAAATGACCCACCTGAGTACTTCAAATGGAAAACTTTTGAATGCCAAGTTGTTAGGTCTCATCAAGACCTACATTTCATATATGGATCATATTTTCATCCGGATAAATTTGATCGAGTCCGAGGCACGTGTTTTCAAATTCGAAGACGGGCTTCGGTCAAACTTGGTCAAACGACGGAGAAAATGACTTGGAATGGAAATCTTTTGAATACCAAGTTGTTAGAGCTCATCAATATCCAAACTTTTTATATAGACCATTTTCCCATTTGGGAAAGTTTATGTAGACAATACTCACCAAATCTTGAATCTCACACAAACTTTATGAAACTATACGTGGGAACTGTGGATTTTGAACTACACTTTGCCAACACTTTGTCAAATGCAAAAATGGTCTATATATGAAATGTAGATCTTGATGAGTGGAGCAATATTGGTATTCATGAGTTTTCCATTTGAGGCCATCCATGGTTCTGAAAATTAGCGTTTCGCTATGAATTCTTTCAAATTTCAAAATTGAGTGGTCTAAACTTTTTCAAATGAAAATGTGACCACTAGAGAAAATGTAGGTCTTGATGAGTGGAACAAACTTTATATTCATGAGTTTTCTATTTGAGGTCATCCAGGGCTCGGTCAAAGTGTGTGTTTGTGAAACCCACTATTTTGACTTTGGTCAAACTTGGTCAAATGACCCACCTGAGTACTTCAAATGGAAAACTTTTGAATACCAAGTTGTTAGGTCTCATCAAGACCTACATTTCATATATGGATTATATTTTCATCCGGATAAATTTGATCGAGTCCGAGGCTCGTGTTTTCAAATTCGAAGACGGGCTTTGGTCAAACGACGGAGAAAATGACTTGGAATGGAAATCTTTTGAATACCAAGTTGTTAGAGCTCATCAATATCCAAACTTTTTATATAGACCATTTTTCCATTTGGAAAAGTTTATGTAAACAATACTCACCAAATCTTGAATGTCACACAAACTTTATGAAACTATACATGGGAAGTGTAGATTTTGAACTACACTTTGCCAACACTTTGTCAAATTCAAAAATGGTCTATATATGAAATGTAGATCTTGATGAGTGGAGCAATATTGGTATTCATGAGTTTTCCATTTGAGGCCATCTATGGTTCTGAAAATTGGCGTTTCGCTATGAATTCTTTCAAATTTCAGTGGTCTAAACTTTTTCAAATGAAAAGGTGACCATTAGAGAAAATGTAGGTCTTGATGAGTGGAACAAACTTTGTATTCATAAGTTTTCCATTTGAGGCCATTCAGGGTTCCAAAATACATCTTACAACTTTTGAAAATTTAAATTTCAAATTTATACAATCAATGTCGCGTATTTGTATAATTATTACTAAAGAAACAAAAGTTTAACGTCCAAATGACCCAAAAACAAAGTATCTGTCTAAAGCCAACAATTTTTTAAAATTTAATTGGTCATTATATTTTTGCATTAACAAAATATTCATTATGAATAACATTTATTTTGGGTAATATGAAATATTTAAAAAGCAATTGTGTTAAGAATTTTTATACTCAAGAGTAGAGCAGAATAAAATAAATGTGTATTTTTTAAAAATTTTATCAGATTTATTTAATTTATAATGCATTTAACAATATAAAGGGAAAATAAAAAAGGGAAAATCAAATTATGGCGCTGGCGCCATAATTTGGTCAAAAACCTTTAGTCCCGGGCCGTGCCACCGCCCGGGACTAAAGGTGCCCTGCCCTATAAAGGGCAGAGCCCTTCTTCCTCCTCCTCCACCAAGCCCTAACCGCCGCCGCGTCTCCTCGTCTTCGATCTTCTCGCAGAGCACCGCCGCGTCTCCTCGTCTTCGCCCCGCCGTACGTCGCGCTGCCATCGTCCTTCGGCCCCGCGCTCCTCCCCCGCCCCGGCGCGACGTCCCCGCGCGCGCGCCGCCTAGACGCCACGCGCGTGCCGCCTAGTAGCCGCGCCGCCGTTTAATTTCCCGGCCGCCGCGCCGGCGGCCCCGCACGCGGCCCGTGCCGTTTGCCCGACCGACGCGGCTGGTGCTAGCCTGCAAACGGCGCGTGGTGGCGCGGCCGGCCCCGTTGCCGGCGGCCACCGGCCTTGTTTTGTTCCAATTTTTTTGGAAAATCGACACTGTAGCATTTTCGTTGGTATTTGACAAATATTGTCTAATCATGGACTAGCTAGGCTCAAAAGATTCGTGTCGTCAATTCCGACCAAACTATGTAATTAGTTTTTATTTTCGTCTATATTTAATACTTGATGCATGCGTCTAAAGATTCGATGTGACGGAGAATCTGGAATATTTTGCAAAATTTTTTGGTAACTAAACAAGGCCCTGGAGAAAGAAAAAAAATGAAGAAACATATAAAAAAACATAGAAAGAAAAAATTCATAATGTATATGTATATTAGGCCCTATTTAGTTCCTCACCCAAAAATAAGACACAGAAAGAACCCTAGTACTCGCCGTTGTAACCTTTGCAGCGCTGTTGTCGTCGCCATCGTGGAGCACCGCCGCGGAACACACACACACAATGTACACACACTTGATCATCTAGGGCCGACGCGCGCATGCGCGCGCGCGCACACACACACACCGGATCGATGTCTCTCTGCCGTCTATCTCTCTCACACACACATACATATGTAAATGTGATATAATATTTGTTCCCTCTTTCTTCTTCCAGATCGAAGTCTCTCTGCCGTCGTCACCGAAGTCCCCGTCGAGTCTCCGCACCGACCGCCTTCTCTCCGCCGTCTCACCGCCTTCAAACTACAGGTATGTCGAGATGGATCTATTAGTGGTACAATTAGTGCTATAATTAGTGGTATAAATTAGTGGTATAATTATGATATATTTAATTATTAGCAAATGATATACACTAAACCCTAAAACTAAGCCCTAAACCCTAAACCCTAAACCCTAAACCCTAAACCCTAAACCCTAACCCCTAAACCCTAAACCCTAAACCCTAAGCCCTAAACACATATACTCTCTCTCTCTCACTTATTTGTGACCGGTTCACATCATGCCACTTTTGTTAGCAAATGATGTAAACCCTAAGCCATAAACCCTAAACCTTGAAACCTAAGCCGTAAACCCCAAACCCTTAGCCGTAAACTGTTGCAGAAAATCCTAAGTTGTAAACCCTAGTTTTATATATTGTTTCCTTGTCAGATATACACAGTAGTGCTAGTAGTCATGTGTCACCAATTTCTTATAAATCTAGAATATTGCCTCTGCTCAAATTCATATATAATTAATTATTTTCATGTATATTATAGTACCAATTTCTTATTTATTTTCACGTAATATATATACGGTGTTCTTTAATGTAATTAGTGATGTTCTATGGTGTATTTAGTTTTTTTCAAGTAATATATATTTGATGTATTTAGTGATGTTCTATAGTGTTCTGTGATGTATTTAGTGATGTTCTAAGCCCTAAGCCCTAAACCCTAAACCCTAGTTTTATATATTGTTTCCTTGTCAAGTATACACAGTAGTGCTAGTAGTGATGTGTCACATATTTCTGTAGAAATGGCCGATCCGAGAGAACACGAAGAGGAAATGATGAACCTGATCTGCGGTCCCACTGAAGAAGTTTATCACGATGATCGCGAAGGCGATGAAAACCCTGAGGGAATCGATGACTGCTCTCAGTATTTGGTCGACCCGAATGAGCAAGACAATGCTGGCCAGCAGGTCTGTAATATGGCAGTCTCCTTTGTTTTTACAGATATAATTTGAAATAATATCTTGTATTAAATTGTCTTTTTTCTTTCTACATAGCCCTCTGGCTCGACGACAACCACGGGGACCAGCCGGAGAGTACGAGGCCCAAAGAAGCCTATGGAGGGCCGGTTAGTAATCTCAGAATTCGAGGAAGCAACAGGCAAGCCACTTGGACCTCATTCAAGGGCCTTCGTGAACCACTTAGGGTACCTTGTCCGGGATAGGATCCCAATCAGTGTCCGTGAATGGAAGGAGAACAAGAAACACCCAGAAATCAGTTATGTCTCTATACGTGACAAGGAGCTACTCTGGGGTGATGTCTTGCAACATTTTACACTGGAGACAAACGATGAACAGTTGAAGGAAAGAGTCCGAGACTGGTCTATGAAGAAGATGGCACCAATGTTCCAGGGCTATAAGAAGCGTCTATATCAAGACTACATCAAGAAAAACATGACTCCAGATTTCAACTCTCCGAACTATGCAAAGCTACGGCCGTTTTGGGATGACTTTGTACGGTTCAAGATGTCCGAAGAGGCTCAAGAACGGGTCAGAAAGAACAAAGAGAATGCCCGACGCAAGACCTACCACCACACGATGGGATCAGGTGGCTACCAAACCGCAGTTTCTAAGTGGGAAAAAGCCGAAAAAGAGTTAATCGACAGGGGGTTGGTGCCCGAATCCCTCGAGTGGCCTGAGCGCGCGAAGCACTGGTTTTTCGCTCAAGGAGGCTCACTGGACCTTGAGACCGAAAGGTCGTGTATGGGGAACGCATCCAAGCTGTTGCGGAAAGATTCCATCAAGCCCGCTCCATCGCTGAAAGTGGAGAATGGCAGCCGAATAGAGATAAAGATGAATTGACATTCGCCCTGGGGAACCCTGAGCACGGTGGACGGACGAGAGGCTATGGCACCGTGTCATGGGAACATGCCTTCCCTGCTGATAGGGAAACTTATAGAAGCCGCCAGAGAAAGAAGGAAGAGGACAGGGAACGGATACGCAGATTGGAGGAAGGACTCATAAAGGCCCAAGAAGTGGCTCAACGGGCCCTTGAGCGGGAGCAAGCGCTGAAGGCCACAATGGATGAGAAAATCCAAAAGGCCGTGGAGGAAGCTGTAACTTCCCGCCTCCAAAGCTTATCACAGCCACCGGCCACCAACATCAGCCCTTGCTCAGCTCATCTAAAGAGCAGTTGTGCTTCTACGGAGGCGCCTGCGAGGCAAGTTGATGACGTAGGGCTGCGATTCCCGGTGGATGACGTCACCGCTCCGTTGACGTCTTGTGAGCTCCATATTCCGGAGGGCGATGGCACAGTAAAGGTGGCTACTGGTGTCGTATCTCCTATCGACCCCACCAAGACACCAACAATCCACTCTGTCCCAATACCAGCCGGATATGCTTGTGTCTCGGTGGATAGAGTGGTCAGAGGCCGTGAAAATGTGCCTCTCGATATCGAAGGCGGTGATGGAGAGAAGACACTTGGTGAAGCGGAGAAGACATTCATATGTTGGAGGAAACGGTACATCATTATTCCTGGGGTGCCGCCGCCACAACCGAACCCTAGCAGGTGCGGATTATTGTGGACGCTACTGCTTTTTCTATAATTATATAATGTATCAAATTACATTTAGTCATGTATACATATACCTTATTTGTTTTCTTCAAATCCAGGGCCTCCCCCCACCGAAGTCCGTCTGTCCATTCACCGCATGACCATAGTGTCGTGGGACACGACGACGACGACGACGTACAAGAGAAGGCCGCATCCCCACCACCGGCCGTCGCATCTCCTCCACGAAGGAATCCAACGCCGCCCGCGGTCGAATCTCCTCCACAACAACAAGCTCCACCTGCGCCAATGCCGACGACAACGGCCGCCGCCTCATCGGCACCGGCTGGTGCTGCATCGAGGAGGAAGAGGTCGTCCGCCGAGACACAGAGATCACTCCAACCACCTGCGGCAAAGAGGAAAGCTTTGAACACGAAGATCCCGAAGACGACCAAGCTTCCATATGAGAAGACCAATGAGGAAGTGCTTGCTGTAAGCAAAGCGGAAGTCAAAGCATTCTTTGAAAAATGCAAAGCTGACAGAAAAGCAGAGCAAGAGCCGCCATACCTAATGTATCCTCGTTCAAAGCTACGTCAAGTGGTGCAGAAAATGACAGACGCGAACCGTGCTGCGAGTAAACAACCAGGGTCAACAATATCAGACTACGACCGTACTGTCCTAAAGAAAATCAAGGCAGACAAAAGAAAAGTCCAGCAAAAAGTTGCACAGCTCGGCGAACAAGCGCAACAATCAGTTCAGCCACTAGTGGTTGCGAATGAGTACGGTTCAAATGCCAACTTGCTGGCAATGACTATACCTGCAAATGTGGACTTAGATGAGCTCGGGAATTGGATGGAAGAAACTGGGCTGCCCCTAGAAGCACTTTTAGGGCGTACCGATGCGCCAATCCACGGAGGTGTCGATGAATATCAGAGTCGGTACATTTACGGCAGGAGTATGTGCCACCCTGAGAAGGTACGAGGACTTGGTACGCAAATATACAAGCTGCACGAGTACTACTTGAGAGTCAGCTCAGTACATAAACAAGAAGAATTGATTGCCGTCCGAGTCCGCGACCGACACTACTTCCGTGGAGAAGACGTCATATGGATAGATTTTAGTGAAGTACACCAACTTCTCCATATGAATGCTCTTGACAAATCTCTCATGAGCTGCTACTGTCTGTAAGTGATTATTCCTTTCAATCATTAATCCCATTATAGCATATGTATGTATTCGTAATAACTACGCTCACGATGTGCAGACACATGATGAGAGAACAAATATTGAAAAAAGACAATCGAATTGGTTTCATCGATCCATATGTCGTGTACAAGGACACTAAAACTAAAGATCCATTGAATCTGAAGCCTAAGGAAATGGAGAAGAACCTCCGGAGGTTCTTTTATAACCAAAGACATACGGAGAAGATACTCTTCCCTTACAATATGGGGTAAGTGTTGTGTTATATCATGTCTTAGTTAATCTGGCATTAAGATATACATATATAAGTTGACTCTAAACAAATGCAGAGATTATTGGATACTTATTGAGATTAAGATCACGGAACAAAGAATACATGTGTGGGACTCAATGAAAAAAGACCTGGTACTCTATCAAGACATAATAGACATAATCCAGAGGTAAGTATATACCATACTTTAAATATAGATGCGTGCTCCTTTACTTTATTATGCTAGCTATACCTAATCAACGAGCGTCTTGTTGGGCAGGGCTTGGGCTTGGCTACAACAAAAATATCGTACGGATCTTAATGTGTCACTTCCTCCTCCTGTTCTACTCCCTTGGGTGCCCACGCAGCCGTTCGGAACGAATCTATGTGGATACTATGTTTGTGAATTTATGCGGTGCACCCTATTTAAACCTGCTCAAAGTGTTCTAAAAGTAAGTAACATGCATGTGTATACAGTAAATTCATATCTTATTTATTTGTTGAAACTAAATAGATTTTATGTATATTAATATCTTTTCTAACTAATGCAAATGGAAGGAGTGGAATATGAAAGATAAAGTGTTCGAGTACACATTACTCCTTGGAGTCCAGGAGACGATCGCCGGATTTATCAACAATCATGTCATTCCAGAAGACGGCGAGTTCCACTTATACCCGCAGGGCTTCAAGCCCATTCCAAACAAGGACGAACACTTGTATGAGCTTTGAGTGGGCGGGCAAACATTATGTAATCATTAACCGGTGGCAGCACACTTGATTATTACTTGTACATAATATTATTATTGTAAATGTAATGTGTATGTACGTATGTGTATAGCTATATAATATATATAGATATATATATATTATATACGGATAATATATATGTAGTTTCATACTTTATTTGAGTGCAATAATAATGACGCTCTCGTATAGGTGCAATGTATACGGATAATTGCGGCGTATACGATTAAATTGGAGAACATATACAATTGAAAACCAAAATCAATAAAGAAATGAAAAGAAAAGAGAAAAAAAAAGAAACAAAAAACACCTTTAGTCCCGGTTGGTAATATCAACCGGGACTAAAAGGGGTGGCCAGGGGTGGCGCCACGTCACTGCCTTGTGCCCCCTGTAGTCCCGGTTGGTGTTACCAACCGGGACAAAAGGTCCCCATTTAGTCCCGGGTCTGGGAGCCGGGACTAAAGGTTGGACTTTTAGTCCCGATCCCTTAGTCCCGGCTCGCCACCCGGGAATACAAGTAGTTTTCGACTGGGACTAAAGGCCTGTCCTGTACCAGTGGCCGGTGCTAAAGTGTCCTATCCAACGGCTACTGACAGGTGCTATCGGGACAGGGACCCTTTAGCACCGGTTCTTGTTACCAACCGGTGCTAAAGGGTTCCCTTTAGCACCGGCCGGTGCCATGGGCCGAGGCAAACCCTTTAGCACCGGTTCGTGGCACAAACCTGTGCTAAAGGTGACCCTTTAACATCAGTTTGTGCCCTGAACCAGTGCTAAAGGTCCGGTTTATTGGCCGGCTACCTCGTCCCCTCTACCCATTCGAAACCGAGAGCATCATTGTTGTTCTTAGAGTTTTCATTTTGTTGTTCTTGCTTGTTCTTCCTTTATTCTTCATCCCCCAAACCCCAATTGTTTGATTTTTCTTCTATTTCCGGTCTTCTGTCTTTGTCGTGAGTTTGGGAGGTGAATTAACTTCCCACCTTTTATTGTCCCTGTTACAAAGATAGAATTCTGGGTTGGGTGATATTCCCCCTTCAAT
>NC_012875.2:30724305-30822730 GCF_000003195.3 Sorghum bicolor
GGGCGGTTTGCTTGAAAGACGGCAGAGCACGCTTCTTGGGGCTCCGAGCATGTTACTTAGACGAATATATCATATTTGATGGTTGACCTAGTATTAATGTAGTTACAAGAATGAATTATAGTATCTTTTTATGATCTTAGAAAGTAGGATAGTTCAAATTAATTGGTTTGTAAATATCACTTGATAAGTTTTTATTACTACATAATGTTCATTGTATAATTTAGAAGATTTATTGAAGTAACTAGACAAATAAAGCATATTATTAGGTTTTTCTTTAATCATACATGTTTACTAGTAAATGTGGAATTTATAGTTGTTTAAAAATTGAGTATCGATAGTAGATGGCAACCGTGACCGGGTCTTCGGTCTCTCAACGGGTTCAAAAGCGATACCAGCCAGAACTCCTTCTCATTACTAGTGGCAAGTGTGGGCAGAAGATTGTGATGGAGTACAAAGTGTCGAAAGAGGGAGTAAACAAGGGTCGTATATTCTATAAGTGTCTGGATCGTAATGTGAGTTATTTCCAGACATTTCCTTATATATGTGCTTATTTTTTTAATGATATTATTTAAACTTTTGATTCTCTCTTTTAATTTCAGTGGGTCGGTACCAGCGGATGTACAGGTTGTTACTGGGAGGAAGAATACATTCAACACATCAACAAATCTTTTGCACAGGCGGTTGAGGCTGAAGGTGATGAGGCAATGAGCCAGCAAAAAGAGTTCAATGATGTTGATCAAGTGAATGATCTATCTATTATAGTTGGGATCGGATGTGAACTAATTATTTTGCTTAAGTGCATTTTAGTTTTGGTTTTTTAGTGCTAGTTGTGATTGTATTTGTTGTAGCCAAGCTTGCTTGAATTAATCAACTATGTGTGTTAGACATGTTGTGCAATAAGATGAGAATCTATATGTGCATGGTTTTCATAATATATATGTTATATTTAATGCAGATGGTAACATGTAATTGGATGTATAATGTGGATCGGCGCTCCGAAGAGTTCATTAATGGCGTGCACTATTTCTTAAGTGTGGCCAAGACAAACAAGAGGGACGGTTTCATGTGCTGTCCATGTGTTGTGTGGAGGAATTTGATGGAATATTCTAACTCAAGAACTCTTCATTCGCACTTATTAAAGTCTGGTTTCGTACCACTCTATATTTGTTGGACCAAGCATGGAGAAAGCAGGATTATAATGGATGAAGGTGAAGAAGAAGAAGAAGAATTGGACCACGCCAACATTATTGCTCAGTACGGTGGCTTCAATGATGTTGCAATGGGGGGAGATAATGAAGAAGAGGTAGCGGCAGAAGATGATCGGAGCGATGATACTTTTGGTGATGCCATCTGTGATGCACAAAGAGAATGTGAAAGTGCGAAAGAGAAAGCCAAGTTCAAGCACATGCTAGAGGACCAAAGAAAATTGCTATATCCCACCGTTGAAGAGGGGCAAAAAAAGCGGGTACCACACTGGAATTGCTAGAATGGAAGGCAAAGAATGGTACATCTGACAAGGCATTTGGGCAGTTATTGAAGATCATAAAAAAGATGCTTCCGAAAGGCAACGAATTGCCCACCACTATGTATGAAGCAAAACAGGTTATCTGCCCTTTGAGATTAGAAATCCAGAAGATACACGCATGTCTTAATGACTGCATCCTCTACCATGGGGAGGAATACGAGAATTTGGATGCATGTCCGGTATGTAAGGCATCACGGTGTAAGATCAGGCGAGATGATCCTGGCGATGTTGAGGGTGAAGAACATCATAGGAAGAAAATTCCTGACAAGGTTATGTGGTATGCTCCTATAATACTACGATTAAAATGTCTGTTCAGAAACAAGGACAATGCAAAGCTGTTGCGGTGGCATAAAGAAGACCGTAAGATAGATAATATGCTGAGACACCCTACCGATGGATCCCAATGGAGAGCGATAGTCAGAGAGTTCCTACATTTTGCAGATGATGCTAGAAACTCGCGGTTCGCCTTAAGTACAGATGGTATGAATCCTTTCGGGGAGCAGAGCAGTAGTCACAACACTTGGCCAGTTACTCTACGTATCTACAACCTTCCTCCATGGCTATGCATGAAGCGGAAGTTTATTATGATGTCGGTGCTTATCCAAGGACCGAAGCAACCTGGCAACGACATCGATGTCTACCTGAGGCCATTAGTTGAGGAACTTCAACTTTTATGGAGCAAACCAGGAGTTGGCGTGTGAGATGAATACAAACAAGAGCACTTTGACCTGCGAGCATTGCTGTTTGTAACAATCAATGATTGGCCAGCTCTCAGTAATCTTTTAGGCCAGTCAAACAAGGGATATAATGCATGCACACATTGTTATGAAGACCTTGACTGTGTAATTTTGAAAAAATGTCGAAAGGTCGTGTACCTTGGCCACCGTCGGTTTCTTCCAGTGAACCACCCAGTATGAAAGAAAGGCAAGCATTTCAAAGGCAAGGCAGACCATCGGACCAAGCCTCTCAATCGAACCGGGGATGATGTACTCGAAATGGTCAAGGATATAAAAGTGGTATTTGGAAAGGGACGAGGCAGCAAACCTATTGCCAAGGACGCTAAGGGACATGTACCCATGTGGAAGAAGAAATCCATATTTTGGGAGCTACCTTACTGGAATGTCCTAGAAGTCCGCAACGCGATCAACGTGATGCATCTGACAAAGAATCTTTGTGTGAACTTCCTCGGATACATGGGTGTCTACGAGAAGTCTAAGGATTCACATAAAGCATGACAAGACTTGCAGCGCATGAAAGAATGAGACAACCTGCATCCAGAAAAGACAGATGATGGACGTCATTACTTAAGCCCTGCTAGCTACACTCTGAGCAAAAACGAGAAGTAAAGCATGTTTGAATGTCTTAGCAGCATCAAGGTCCCATATGGATTCTCCTCCAATATCAAGGGAATAATTAATGTGCCAGAGAAGCAATTCCTGAACCTAAAATCCCATGACTGTCACGTGCTAATGACACAATTGCTGCCGATGGTTTTAAGAGGAATTTTACCTCCACACGTACGTCTAGCCACCATAATGCAATTTCTTAGAAGGCAATCAATCCAGAGCAACTAGATACTTGTTGACGGTCCTTAAGTATCAAATATAATCAACAAATAAACAGAGAAAAGGATCCAAATGCAACCGACACCCAGAGTTAGGGTTTAATCTGACAGAATTCCACGAGTTTTGGTGTTTGTCTATTTCTATAGGGGGTTATCAGGAATTATGGAAGAAATGCCCACACGACGGGTTTACATAGAGATATTAACGTGCCGCGCAATTATCCAACATCTAGAAGAGTCTAGAAGCCATGGGAACGAACGGGAGACCGAACGGGCCCAGGGGCAGGGCGCCCGCCCTCCCCCCTTGGGCGCCCGCCCTGCTCTGAGGGCCAATCAGAACTAACCTCGCGGATCATGTTCCACCGACCTAAAGGATCAAGGAAAATCGTGCGATTAATGTCGGTTTGATCCGACGGCCCACATTCATTTGGAAGGACTATATAAGCAGACCCCCTGGCCTCTGGAGGAGAGCACCTCTATCTCTCTGAAACCCTAATTCATTATCCATCTCGGGAGAAGAAGCATCTGATCAAGCCCTAGAGCCACCACATCAATAGATCTGTAGTTTAGCATAACTACATAGGATTAGAACTAGAAGGAGTCAATCTTCGATTGGTTTTCGGATCTGTCAAGAGGATTCTTAGTAATTCCTCTATTGTTCTTCAATTGTTCATCTTTGTTCTTTGATATTATGAATATGACTTTGTTCTACTTCAATATATTGATTATGACTTTGCTCTACTTGTTTATATTTGCAATTATATTGTTCTTAGTTTATCATAGTTATATGCTTGGCTTAGTTAGATTGGAATTATATACATGTTTAGGATCGTATAGCGTTTATCCATGTGTATAGTGGGTAAATGATAAGTATTGTGTAGGCGTGGTGCCTATACCGTATTTATCTACGATTTTACCTTATATGCCACATCGTGGGGTAGTTCGTGGTAGTGACAGCTCCATTGATTCTTATATAGTCCCCCTCTCGTGTATAGGGCAGGCAGAGCAACATTATTACAGGGGAGTGATTGCTATGTTTCTCATCTTCCTTCACAATATCACTATACATGGGCGTAGTCCTGTCTCGCAATGATTGTCAAGTATAATTGCACTAACTATGATATGCTAGACATTATAGTTAAGAAT
Source organism: Sorghum bicolor (assembly GCF_000003195.3). Lineage (NCBI taxonomy): Eukaryota > Viridiplantae > Streptophyta > Magnoliopsida > Poales > Poaceae > Sorghum > Sorghum bicolor. The sequence continues at coordinate 30,728,541 of NC_012875.2, forward strand.
AACTTAGGAAATATTCTTGTAGTTCGTCCTAATTTCATGCTAATGACTTGCTAGAATATTTGTTAAGGTGCTTATCATTATTATATGTGGCTAAGTTATGCTGATCAGATTAATTATCTTTGTCACCATTCATACTTTATCTATCTTTTATATGACATTTATCCCTGTATGAAAGAGATAGATAAATTCTCTCAATTATACATGCAATGATAGATACTCAATTCTATATTCCATTCTGTAATCAACAATGATGTTTAGCAATCCCTTCCCAGTGGTAAAAATATAAATAACGATACCGGGAATACTTCCCGGTTAAAATGCTACATCGGTATTAATCTGTGCGCTTGCAGATCTCATTTATTAATTATTTAGAAGAGCAATTGCATATTTCAATATCGCGTCTCTCATGTCATGCTGGGGATGACAACTTGGTTTAAGTGGCATGAGGGATAGGTTCGGCATTTTTGGCGCCGTTATCAGAATTAGAAAACTAAGTCTACTTTTGGTAGTGACGTTAAGAATGTCCAACAAGCATTTTTGGCGCCGTTGCCGGGGAAGGTTGATTACTAATTAGGAATGAATATGGAATTTTGAGTCATCATTCGCATCACTAATATGATTGAGATTATCAATTCTCTCATACAATTTTACCCCGTTATTTTCCTATTTTATCTTATGCAGGGTAATGTATGAATAGAAGACATCTTCCAGGAAATTTTATTGACAATCCCAAAGCGTTATTTAGAAAAACAAGAGCCAAGCTTAAGAAGAGATCATCAACACTTCAGCACGAAGCTTCATCCAATCTAGAAGATCACCGAAGTTTTACCCGGAACTTGTCTTTAGAGTTCGAAGTCATGGCGAACAAATTGATCCGTGAGTTCTCAGCTCCCACTACGGACAACATCCGCACTAGACCTGCTGTAGAGATCGATGGCAACTTTGAGCTCAAGCCTGGACTTATCAACATGGTGCAATCCAACCAGTTCTGTGGGAAGGCACACGAAGATGCTACTGCTCATCTCCAACACTTCCTAGAGATTTGCACCACATTCACCGTATCAGGAGTCCCCAGAGATGCTATACTACTTCGCCTCTTCCCATTCTCACTGTTAGGGAGAGCGAAGCAGTGGTTCTACGCTACAAAGGAGAAGAATACTACGAGGGCACTCTGCTCCACGAACTTTCTGGCTAAGTTCTTTCCCATGGGCAAGACCAATGCTCTCCGTGGGAAAATTACAAGTTTTCAGCAACAACATGATGAATCCGTTCCAGAAGCATGGGAGCGCTTCCAAGACTACATCCTAGAATGTCCCCATCATGGAATGGAGAGCTGGCTACTAATGTAGACGTTTTATCATGGGCTCGGCAATAGTGCCTGTGAGACCATGGATGCTGCAGCTGGAGGAGCATTCCTATCACTCACCATACCACAAGCCACAGCTCTTGTGGAGAAGATGGTGTCCAACCAAGGCTGGAATGAAGAAAGGACCCAGACACACAAGAGAGGTAGAGGTATGCATCAGCTCAAGGAAGTAGACATGCTGTCTGCCAAGCTAGACCTGCTCATGAAGAAGCTCAATGATAGAGCTGGAGACAAGAAAGAAGTCATGCACATCTACGACTCTCACATGACTTGTGAGGAGTGTGGAGATACCGGACACTTAGGCAATCACTGCCATGGGATTCTTGAGCATGTGAACTACATCAACTACTACTACTACTACTACTACTACTACTACTACCGTCCTCAACAAAATCAAGGTTGGAATCAACAGAGGCCTAACTACTCAGAAGATACTACTGACCTTCTGCCGGTCAAGAGAGGCGATCCAGGACGGCCGGTCATCCCGATTTCCATCGGCATGGTGGACTTCCCAGAAGCACTCTGCGACTTTGGCTCTAGTGTCAACATTATGCCCAGGGTACTCTATGAAAAAATCTTTACATATCCTTTATTAGAAACAACCATGTGTTTGCAGTTTGCAGATTGGACGTTAAGTTTCCCAAAGGGAGTATTGAAGAACCTCTGCGTCTGAGTTGGTACCTTATACGACACAACAGACTTCGTGGTGATAGAGACCGGTAATGATGAGAGGCCACCCATCATTCTAGGGAGGCCATTTCTAAACACCTCAGGAGCTATTATCTATGCTAGTGCTGCCAAGATCAATTTCTACATCAAAGGGAGGAAGGAGACGTTTTCCTTCAAGAACAAGACTACACAAATCCTAGAGCAACCCCGACAAGAACCAAGGAAGAGGACCAACAGGAGGAACAGGAACAAGCAAGTGTGGACCGAGTCAGTTAAGATGGTCACTGCAGTTCAAGGAGGTCAAGATCATCGACTCAAGTCACCGTTCCTGACCAAGAAGGACGACCCAGGAATGCCAAGCATGCATTGCTCCATTAATGGGTACAACTTTTACAAGACACTTTGCGACACCGGATCGGGCGTCAACATAATGGCCGCAGTCACCTAGCGGCTCTTGTTTGGAACCATGCCCCTAAAACCGACATACATTCAACTCCAGATGGCAGATCAGACATTCTGAAAGACTTTCAGGTTATTGACATGGGAGAAGATGAGTACGATCCACCTATCATCCTTGGGAGACCATTCCTCAGCACCGTTAAAGCAATCATCTACATTGGAACCGGAGAAGTCCATATGCACTTCCCCTCAGAGAAGGTACGCCGCTATTTTACTGACCCTAACTATATAGTTGAAGACTCTAAGCAGGTCAGGACAAGAAGAAGACGACGCAACCACAATCAGAAGAGGCAAATCATCAAGGACGGATGGGCAGACTACGAAGGAGAAGTGGTAAGGTCTGAAGACATACAGCTCGAACAGAATTATCCTGAGGAAACCGTAGCACCGAGTCAGATGTGGAGAGAGAAGATAGTTATACACGAAGAGGAGGCGCTGCCGGAACCACCGACTATGCCATCCAGCGAATCCCAGGACAACTAAGAAAACGAGAGTCCCGTTCGGAGGACTTAAAAACACCGAACGCCTTGCCAAGAGGTAAACTTGGTAGTTATCTTTTTTCTTTCAATTATTTAAATAGTTTGCTTAGTTAATCATGTTCATACTATCCTAAAAAGAAAATAAAAATGTTAAAACATAGTAAGCCCCATGTGAGTATACGAGTGGCATAAAACCCATAAGTACATTCACTGTGGTAGCATAAAAATAAAATAAATAATTTTTTCTGCTCCATAAAATGAAAATATAAAAATAGAGAGTAATATTTATTGAGGAGGCTCAACATGATAAAGGCTAGATATTTATGCTAACACCTAACTAGTTCCACAAAGCTTTGTTGTCTATTTGAGCTCCACAGAATTCAAGGATCAAGAAGACTAGTAGACGGAGGATATTCTAATCGCTGTCAGGGTGCTGCTGACTTTCAAATACACTTCTGCCACCTGCTAGCTACAACAGAAGAAATTACGTCAAAATCTAGCTTGGGGAGAGCACCCCCATTTATCCCGCTAAGTATTTCTATCTATCTATATACTTATACTATATTAAAATAAAATAAAAATATACATAACCATGAAAAACCAAATACAGATTTTGTGCTTATATATATCTTTTGCTTAGTATGCTTAATAAATAAATAAAGTGGCTATGCTAAACTGAATCTTAATAATAAAACTCTAGCATAGATATGATGAATAGTTGCTCCGCCTAATTTTCAAATTTGAAGTTCTCTCTCTAGTTTAGACATAACTGTTGTAATTTAAAGCTTGCTCTAAACCTGAACTTGTGGGAAGAGAACTTGATCTGAAATCTAAGTTGTTAACGGATATGATATGAGAAGGTTGAGCTGCTGTTTATTTGTTCTTAGAGATGCTAGAAATCTAGAGAATTTTATCTTTAAAAATCTTTAAAATAACATATGATGAGTTCCTGTATGATGAGAGTTTAAATTCCTACCACAGCCATATATACATGCTTGCTAGACTTTGAGCCAAACATTTACTTTTTACTACTTATGAGCATTGAGTGTGGTTAAGGTGTGTAGACCCTTAGGAGCTTGTCATGTGGTTAAATCAAGATTCACTTCCACGTTCACTCACACATGCTGCTTCTACTCCGGAAGTACGCATCCACATATATCCACCCATTTCCATCTCCAGAACCACCCAAAAATATTCTACTCCTAATCCGGGAGGGAATAGCCAAAAACATTCTCCTATTTCTGTTTCCCCTGTGAAATAAATGCTCGAGTTATCTTGGTTACTACCTCTTGCTATATTATTTCAGGAGATGAGTGTTCTAAAAAAAGAGAGAGAAAAGAGAAAAGGATACGAGGAAATAAAAAGGGCCAAGTGTCTGGTACCTCAAAAGAAAAGAAAAGGTGAGACGAGAGGTAAAAATGGATAAGTGTCCGATAGTAGAATTAGGGGTGCAATACCCACCTGAGAGGAAAGAAAAAGAAAATATAGAGCATCTCATTCTCCTCAATGTTTCAAAAGAGCAAGGAAGGTATTTATCCCCTCAAAAGAGCAAAAAGTAGAATTAGACTTTCACCATTGTTTTCACCATCATCACCATACACCATTCATTCGCAACACATGCACATCTTGATTTGACTTATTGACTTGTTTCTCTGGATCCATGGTTTGACTATGCAATAAATGTCTTGTAAGTATGTATACTTTATCTCCCACCTATGAGCTCCAGATATTAAAGCCTTATTAGAGTAGGATGAGAGAGAAGGCAATGTCACTATGCCTTATACCACAAATACTACATACTTTGAGAGAAGCCATATACCATCACTGCCTTGGTAAGGATCCAGAAATACCACAAAAGAGAGATCTGAGAGAGTCATAAAAGGAATCTCTGAATTTTATTTGAAAATCTGCAAAAACTCCAGAGCTATAGCTGATCAAGAATAAGAGACATGGCACTTGACTAGACCGTTCTATCTTTTAACTGCTCAAGACAGAAGTGACGGTTACAAGTCCCATGGTGAAAGGTAAAATGAGTAAGTTTTAAGTCTTGACAGTTTACTCAAACTCAGAGATGAGACCTCATTTGAAAGCATGTGTGCCGTCAACTTTTTAAGGCATTACATCAACTTCTGATCCATCACTGAGATTATCCTTGCTTAGGGACGAGGAAGAGGTAAGCTTAGGGGAGTTTGTTGACGGTCCTTAAGTATCAAATATAATCAACAAATAAACAGAGAAAAGGATCCAAATGCAACCGACACCCAGACTTAGGGTTTCATCTGACAGAATTCCACGAGTTTTGGTGTTTGTCTATTTCTATAGGGGGTTATCAGGAATTATGGAAGAAAGACCCACACGTCGGGTTTACATAGAGATATTAACGTGCCGCGCAATTATCCAACATCTAGAAGAGTCCAGAATCCACGGGAACGAACGGGAGACTGAACGGGCCCGGGGGCAGGGCGCCTGCCCTGCTCTGAGGGCCAATCAGAACCAACCTCGTGGATCATGCTCTACCGACCTAAAGGATCAAGAAAAACCGTGCGATTAATGTCGGTTTGATCCGACGGCCCACATTCATTTGGAAGGACTATATAAGCAGACCCCCTGGCCCCTGGAGGAGAGCACCTCTATCTCTCTGAAACCCTAATTCATTATCCATCTCGGAAGAAGAAGCCTCTGATCAAGCCCTAGAGCCACCACATCAATAGATCTCTAGTTTATCATAGCTACGTAGGATTAGAACTAAGGAATCAATCTTCGATTGGTTTCTGGATCTGTCAAGAGGATTCTTAGTAATTCCTCTATTGTTCTTCAATTGTTCATCTTTGTTCTTCGATATTGTTGACGGTTCTTAAGTATCAATTTTAATTATCAAATAAACAAGAGAAAGGACCAATATGCAACCAACACCTAGAATTAGGGTTTGATCTAACAGAATTCCACGAGTTTTGTTGTTTATCTGTTTCTGTAGGGGGTTATCATGAAATAAGGAAGAAAGGCCCACATGTCGGGATTACATAGAGATATCAACGCACCGCGCAATTTTCTACCATCTAGAAGACTCCAGAAGCCACGGGAACAAAGCGGAGGCCAAAAGGGGCCTCGCCCAGGGCGCCCGCCCCCTCCTGGATGACAATCAGAACACTTTTCGCAGATGACGCTCCACCGACCTAAAGGATCAAGGATAACCATTGTTGGTGCAAAAGCTGATCTGCAAACACAAAAGGCTAAAACCTGATTTAAACGTTAAGGCGTGCCAGCCGATTTAACCTTACTATCGGCAAAGGTGGTAACTCGAATACTTTGGTCCTGACAACAGCGATACGCCCGGATGCCACGGCCAAGAGGTATTCACGCAGAACTTGAGAACACGCTGAGCTTAAGTCGATGAATTCCTAAGAACTCATAGTGAAAAGGAAAAAGTATGACGAAGTCGTCGAAAAAGTAGATGCTTGGAATATGAGTAAAAACGTGTGTTTGATTGATTGATTGATAGATCATTACAAAGCCCTAGGGTTTATATTTATACCCTGCTCAAAGAGCTACAATCAGACACGACTAGAACTCGAATTCCAAATTACACAGAATCCGTATACAAAACGATTTGAATAACTAAAGAAAACATAAAACTATCCACCCCGTGACAAACTGAAACACCTCCACAAGCCGATCGGCAGCTTCCAGACTCTTCCTCCATATCATCGGCAGATTCCCTCGTCATAGCCATCGGCACGGACTCATCACCACCTATGGACTTAGTCATGTTCAACAGCCCCTCCATCGGCAACCATCCTACAGATCAAGCAACACCATTTCATCTCGCCGATCCACACTTTACCGATCATGGACACGTGCCTGAAAACGGTGTCAACACATGCCCCCCAATTTCGGAGTATGAAATCATTGATACTCCGAAATTCTCCGTAGTAATGATGCCTTTTTCCGCAATTAATATTCATAATCTGGTAACCGACAGCCTCAATCTAAACAACCCCGATCCTATTCTTCCGCAGACTCCTCGAAGTCCTCAACTTCCCTAAACGGACATTTCCCCTTTAGCCGCATGTCGGCAATATGACCGTTACAGAGACTAGCCGATAGACATCCATATCTTATCCTTCCAAACAACCATCTCCACATCACTCCCCCATCGACAATATGACAGTTACCAAGCGCTACCGATGGACCGACCAGGAGATCCCGCACAGTAAAATATCTCTGGATAATGACCGCTTCCTGTCAAATCACCTGCACAATCCCTTGATTACCGTGCGAACAGTTACCATATCTACCCGCGCACCCTCAGATTTCGTGGATGCGGCAAAGAGATAAGTCAGATTTGCCCTTGCCCGTTTTGTCCCATAAATAGTTCCTTCTCGAGTACTCCTTCTCCGTCACATCATTCCACCATCCCAACTTTACTTTCCCAGCGGCGGCGCCTTTCAAGGTCTCTAAGATTCCCGACGAAGTCTCTTCTTCACCAACTCCGGAGCCTTCGATCGTCCTTCCTGTGGCAAGATGGCCGTCAACTTCATTGTTCCGGAGGTCAGTTCTTCATTTCATCTTTCATCCCTGTTCATCCGCAATCCATTTCACTGAACATTTTTCCTTCTTTTTCTTTGTGTTTTTCTTTTCTTCCTCCAAAACCATTAGGAATCGGCTAATAAAATTGTCATCCCCACCGATCAACCACACCTCCAATGCCTCGGCCCGCTAGGGGATCCAGATCCAACCGACCTCATAAACGCAGAAACCAACAGGATCCCTTTTAGAGCAGAGAACTTTTCTTTGGATCTATGGAAGGATACTTTCCGTTCCTGGCCCAGCCCTACCGTGGGGTGGAAGGATTGGTTCTTGAGGGTCAGCAACTCCAATGAAATCTAGTGGGGCGAGAGAAGGCTAGACCAATGCATTAGGTTGTCCATTGCCGATATGCATAAGAATGAATCACTGTTGATAGCTGCATCTTATTTCTGGTCAGACACCCTCAATGCCTTTGTCTTTGGCCATGGCCCTGCTTCCCCTACACTTGCCGATGTAGCTATGCTCACTGGCCTGGATATATCTTCTGCCGATAGCACCCACTTCTTCGATACCAAACCCAGTGCTAAGGTAGAAACCCGCACCATCGGCGGCTGTTCGGGGTATATCCAAAAATACCACAAAACAGGCCCTGTTGACGCAAAAGAGCAGACCTGCTTTCGGAACATGTGGCTAAACAAATTTGTGTTTTGTGGCCGATCGGCAGGACCAACTTCTGTTTATCTAGCAGCAGCAGAAAATCTGGCCAATGGTGGCCGATTTCCCCTCGGCCGATACCTGCTTGGAGCAGCCTATCACCTCCTCCACCAAGTAACTAAGAAGCTCTTGCTTGGCCACTCCATTGGTAATCTGGGAGGTCCCTGGTGGTTTATTAACATGTGGCTCAATCTCCACATGCACAAGCGTCTGGAGTTCAATCTTTTCGCTCAGCGTTTTCCAAGGGACATAGCCGAGAACCATGTGCTGGGTGAAGAGGAATCGGCAACACGCCCTCCTTTGAACTTCGGTGAAGCTGTCATAGTTCTGCCTGGCACAGGGAGTAATCCAGATTAGATTAGCCGATTCTTCCAAACCTTGTATGAAGGTTTGGCCAGAGATAAGCGAGCATGGTTAGCTTATGATGACCCAGACACCGTGTTTCCTCTAGTTTTCAATCTGTTCGACGAAGCTCTTGATAAGGACAATGAAGTAATGATGGCATTAGTGACTCCTAGAGCCATACCAGTGAACTTCTTTGGCAGTGGAAAAACTTCTCCCCAGACTTATGAATTTTACAATCCATCGGCACTAGCTCGTCAGTTAGCTTTCGGCCAGCTGCCGATCGCACTCTGTTATGCCGATGTGATAAAACCCAGAGAAACCATTAACAGTCTCCTTGAATGGATCCGAGTGGCCCAACTGCCATCAAGTGCCGATACAGATGTAAACCTGTCAGAGTGGGTACCAGCCGCCTTCATTACTCAGGCATACAAGCAGTGGTGGGCAGAATGGAAGGAGCACCTATTCTGCAAATCGGATCTTTCGTATCGCGGCATGATCGATCCTGAGTACGAAGTCCCCACTGACACTATAAGTATCTTTAAACCGATGTTCCAATTCTTTCAATTCTATTTCCATCGGTAACTGATTCTTTGTGTGACTTTTCAGGTCGATAACATCCCTCCGTCGGTCAGTAGAAGTGGCAAGCCGATTGATCTGTTTGCATCGGGTCCAATCACTTCAATCGGCCACAATGCTCCTACCTTGGCCGCCATCGTACATCGAGGCATACGCCTTAAGAAGGCTACCACCAAGAGAACTCAGACATCACCATCGGTAGCCGCTTCCACTCTGGCACAGGCTTTCAAGGTAATTGCCAAACCTTTTCATTTATACCGATCTTCCTTTTGCATCTGCTACATTGATACTCACAAGTCTTCTTTTCTGCATCAGCAAACCAGCGCATCGGCAAGGACCAAAAGCAAAGGTACCGATGCCCCCCAGTCCAGCCAGCAAAAGAGAAAGGGTACCAAAGGTACCAGAGCACAGGCAAAGCGCCAGAGAGTAGCAACTCCTCCTCCTCCTCTGGTATCTCCCATTCCGGTGGAATCCTCACCTTCTCCTCCAGAAACAGAGACTCAGCAAGTACCATCTCCTCAACCGCAAGAAGCACCGCAGGCGGAAGAGCCCCAGCAAGAAGAACCCCAACTAGCAGCACCCCAGCCAGAAGACATATCAGCCGATGTAGGCGAGCAGACTACCGATCCAGCAGATTCAATCATATCATCGGCAGTCTCTTCAATTCGGACGAGCATCGTCCCCCCTCAAGGTAATGCATTTTTATAATATTACTGCCGATGATCTTATTCTTTTTGGTCTTTTAACCCCTTCTGTCAATTTTTAGCTGACGTAGTCCCGTCGGCAACTCTGGCCGATCAACCCATGGCTCCATCGGCATCTTCCAGTCAGAGGCAAGAGACAGCCCTGAAGCAAGTAAGCCATCCAAACCCATCAATACTACTTGCCGATGCTCTGACCATAGAATGACTCACTTCGTTTTCCTTTTCAGGAACAGGATTCTCCTGACAGCCTATTCTCCTTTGCCATTGACATCTCCGACAACGAAGGTGAAGAAGTGAGTTCTTCCCGGGCATTTGGGATCGCATCGGCAGAGATCAGGGCTAAGCTGGAAGAACTGTCGGCTCTCCTCCATCAAGACACGGCTCAACTGGTCAATGACTCTGACCAAGCTAAGGCCCTATTCAAGACCCTCAGAGGCCAGATTCCTGCTGATGCCGAAGAAGTGCTTTTCCAGGCCGCACATCTGGAAAGTCGTCAGCTGCAGTACCAGAGGGCCGCCCGGCGCCTTGCCGATAGAGCTGCTCAGACCCGGCTCTCCGAGGAGATGATGAAAGAGAAGCTCTTGACCGATGAGAAGCACAAGAACATCGGTACCTTGAAGTCCTTAGGAGATGCACTGAAGCAGAAGATCTCCGATTTATCGGCCAAGAGAGAAACCCTGCTGGCAGAACTCAAACAAGTGGAGGATGCTCTATCTCAAGCCCGACAGGAAGAGAGCCAACTGCCAGAGACCATCAAACTCCTTGAACAAGAACGGAACGCCCATGGTCGAAAGGCACTGCAGTTGAAGAAGAAGCTAAAGCTGATAGAAGGCTCTGCCGATGAAGACATCAAAGAAATAGAAGCAGCCGACCAGATCCGCCTACGCGCTATATCAACCATCCAAGCGCTGCTAAGCATGTGAGCTCTTCATCGGCAACACACTTGCCTCTTCCTGCTCTTCAGTTTTCTTTTAGTCTAGCCGATAGGACTGTTATCGGCATCCTTTTGAAACATTAAGTCCGGCCCCAGATACATTTCAATCTAGCCGATAGGAGTGTTATCGGCATTTGGACTTCTTATGCATCAACCCATATACTGGGGTAGTACTTCTTTAGGTATTTACCGTTTAATGCTCTGGGAAATTCGACTCCTTCGAGAGTTATCAAAATGTAGGCATTACCAGGAGCCGATCGACTTATCCGATAGGGACCCTCCCAATTGGGAGACCACTTCCCAAATTTCGAACTTTTAGTCCCGATCGGTAAAATCAATTTCCACACCAAGTCTCCATCGGCAAACTCCTTAGCCTTTACCTTCTTATCGTACCATCTGGCAACCCTTTTCTTATTCTCTTCTATGCTCATCAAAGCCCTTAACCGATGCCCTGCTAGATCATCCAACTCGTCTGTCATCAGAGTAGCATAATCATCGGCAGCCAACTGATCTTGAAAAGATAATCGCCTAGATCCAGCCTTAATTTCCCAAGGCAACACTGCATCATGTCCATACACCAACTGATAAGGTGAAACCTTGGTTGATCCATGACAAGCCATCCGATAGGACCATAAGGCTTCGTTTAACAATGTGTGCCACCTTCTAGGATTTTCTTCAATCTTTCGTTTAATAAGCTTAATAATTCCTTTGTTAGACGCCTCGGCCTGCCCATTGGCTTGAGCTTAGTAAGGAGAAGAATTCAATACTTTAATCCCCATACCGATTGCGAATTCATCGAACTCCCCTGATGTAAACATAGTGCCCTGATCGGTAGTGATTGTTTGAGGAATTCCAAATTGGTAAATGATATGCTCCTTCACAAAATCAATCATATTGGCCGATGTGACTTTCTTCAAAGGAATAGCTTCAACCCATTTAGTGAAATAATCGGTGGCAACTAGAATAAACTTATGCCCTTTGCTAGATGGTGGATAAATTTGGCCGATCAAATCAATAGCCCATCCTCGGAACGGCCATGGCTTTATAATAGGATTCATAGCCGATGCAGGCGCTCTTTGAATGTTACCAAACTTTTGACATCCTTGACACCCTTTGAAATATTTAAAGCAATCTTCAAGTATGGTCGGCCAGTAATATCCATTCCTCCTAATCATCCATTTCATCTTGAAAGCCGACTGATGTGCCCCACATACCCCTTCGTGGATTTCTCCCATCAAACTTCTGGCTTCATCATCACCCAAGCATCGAAGAAGAATTCCATCAATAGTTCGGTAGTACAATTCATCTTCGAGGAGCACATACTTGGTGGCTTGAAACCGAACTCGCCTCTCAACTTTCTTAGATGGATCTTTCAAATAGTCAATGATTTCTTTCCTCCAATCATCGGCATCAATAGCCGATATTGCACCAATCATAGGCTGATATCCCGAGGCATGCTGAGCAAACCGATTGGCCTCTTCATTATGCAACCGAGGAACATACTCTAATCGGAAATCCATGAATTCCTTCAATAATTGCATGCTTCGCTCGTAATAAGTTATGAGACCTTCACTTCGGCATTCATAGCTTCCAGCCAATTGATTTATAACTAGCATAGAATCTCCGAAAACCTAAACAGCATCCGCATGAATTCCCCTCAACAACTCTAACTCTTTTATTAAAGCTTGATACTCAGCCTGATTATTTGTTGACGTGGTAACAATCGGCAAGGAAAACTCATACCTCCTTCCTCTAGGGGAAATTAATACTATGCCGATTCCTGCCCCCCGGTCACATGTAGATCCATCAAAGAACAGCGTCCAAGGTACAATGTCTACAGCCTTCATTGTACCGCAATGTTGAGTCACGAAATCGGCCATAATCTACCCCTTAACGGCTTTAGCCGATTCATAACGCAGATCGAACTCCGACAGTGCCAGAATCCATTTACCGATCCTACCACTCATAATCGGCATGGACAGCATATATCGGACTACGTCATCCTTGCAAATAACGGTGCACTCGGCCGATAACAAGTAGTGCCTTAACTTGATACAAGAGAAATATAAGCACAAGCACAGTTTCTCAATAGCCGAATACCTGGTCTCAGCATCAATCAACCTTCTGCTTAAATAATAAATTACACGCTCCTTCCCTTCAAACTCTTGAATTAAAGCCGAACCGATGACCATCCCATCGGTAGACAAATACAATCTGAAGGGCTTCCCCTGCTGAGGTGGAATCAGAACTGGAGGATTTATTAAATAATTCTTGATTTCATCCAGAGCCAATTGTTGTTCCTTCCCCCAAACAAACTCTTGATCGGCCTTTAACTTAAGAAGAGGGCTGAAAGCACAAATTTTACCAGACAAATTAGATATAAACCTTCTGATAAAATTTACCTTGCCGATCAAGGATTGGAGCTCGATCTTGTTGGTACGGGCTACTATCTTATTGATGGCATCAATAGATCTTCGACTGATTTCAATCCCCCTCTGGTGTACCATGAACATAAGAAATTGTCCTGCCGATACACCAAATGCACACTTATTGGGATTCATCTTCAAACCATGCTTCCTTGTGCACTCCAACACCTTTCGTAAATCGGCAAGATGCTTTGTGAAGCATCCAGACTTAACCACCACATCATCAATATAAATCTCCACCAGCTTGCCGATGAACACATGAAATATAAAATTCATGGCCCTTTGATAAGTAGCACCAGCATTCTTTAAGCCAAAGGTCATGACTATCCATTCAAACAATCCAACATGCCCAGGACACCTGAACGCGGTCTTTGGAATATCTTCTTCAGCCATGAATATTTGGTTATACCCTGCATTGCCATCCATAAAGCTGATTATCCGATGTCCTGCCGCAGCATCAACCAACAAATCGGCAACTGGCATCGGATATCCATCCATCGGCGTAGCCTTGTTGAGATTCCTAAAATCAATGCAGACTCGAAGCTTCCCATTCTTCTTGTAGACCGGAACAACATTGGAAATCCATTCGGCATATCGACACTGCCGAATAAACTTAGCTTCAATAAGTTTGATGATTTCGGCCTTAATATCAGGGAGGATATTAGGATTACATCGACGAGCTGGCTGCTGATGTGGCCGAAATCCGGACTTGATAGACAACCGATGCTCAACAATTGATCGGTCCAAACCAGGCATCTCCGTATAATCCCAAGCAAAGCAATCTTTATATTCCTTTAACAAATCGGTTAACTGTAGCTTACACTCAGAATCTAACTTAGCACTAATGAAGGTGGGTCTAGGCTGATCGCCACTACCTATATCTACTTCTACTAGATCATCGGCCGATGTGAACCCGTGGCCTAATTTTCCATCATCGGCGAACCTATCCATTAAAAACCTTCGTCAGAACCGACTGCTTGGATCGGTGGAATCTCGTAATCGGCAACCTTGAGAAAATCCTTTTCCCAAATCTCTCCTGAAATATACCTAGTCCTTTCATAGGTATCTGCCTCTGCCGATGCGATGACATAAGAAGAATCTCCTGGGACAATTTCAATCTTGTCACCTACCCACTGGACCAAACATTGGTGCATTGTAGATGGGATGCAACAATTGGCATGAATCCAATCTCTTGCCAACAACTGGTTGTAAGCACCCTTTCCACTGATCACAAAGAAGGTTGTCGGAAAGGTTTTGCTGCCGATGGTCAACTCTACACATATTGCCCCCTTGACCGGAGACACATTCCCTTCAAAGTCTTTAAGCATCATATCGGTCTTGGTCAAATCATGATCCCCTTTCCCAAGCTTCCGATACACTGCATATGGCATGATATTAATAGCAGCTCCACCATCAACTAGAATCTTGGTCATCGGCTGACCATCCACTTTTCCTTTAACAAACAAGGCCTTGAGATGCTGCCTTTCATCATCGGCAGGCTTCTCGAAGATAGCCGTCATCGGATCCAGAGCCAACTGAGCTATTTGGTCGGAAAACTCCACCTCATCATCGCTGGACGGCGCAAGGAACTCCATCGGCAACATAAACACCATGTTGACATCTGCCGATGGACCTTCCCCCTTAGGATCTGATCATTGTTGATCCCCAAACTGTCCGGAGTTCTCCCCTTTGCTCAACTCTTCTCGCCTTTCGCGCTGCAATCTTCTCTTCTGAGTCCTGGTCAACCCCTCTGGACACCATGGAGGAAGCTGCTGCTGCCTTGCCGACGGGCGATGATTCTCCCTTGACTCTACCCGATAAGTATTGGCATCCCTACAAAATATGAACTCATCGGGAACCCGAGCATTAGCCATCTCTTCAAGTTCTTCCTGGTTCCTGGGAAAATAATGAACACGATCGCCAAGCCTATCGTGCACGCTGAGCCTGCCTCCCAGCCGATCATGGACGGATGCTCTCCCTCTAATCGGCCCATTGAAACGCCGATCATTATCACGATAGTACCGATCGGATCTGTCGTACCGATCATAACCGTTGCACTCAGGGCAATCTCTGACAGTGGGAAGCTTAATATTCTCCTCCCAACAATGGATGAAGAACGGGCAATTCAAGTGATCCCTATGCCGATTCCACTCCTATCGGCGTCTTTCCTCTTCCCGACGATAATCCTCCTGCTGGCACCTATATCGGTCTTCACGTTGCTACCAAGTTTCTCGAGGCCTTCTGTGAGTTATCACAATACCAGATCGGGGAGGCCTTCCCGAGCTAGTTCCTTCCTAGACTAAGCCTCTTCCTTCGGCATCGGCAGTATTGACCTGATGCTGAGGATCCACCGATGTGCTTCTTTCAGCTGCTTCCGATGTCAAGACCTTGGCCTTTCCCTTAGCATCCAACATGTTCGTTGGGAAAGGATGTTGATCAATCTTCATCGGCTTCTGGGTCTTAGAACTGTCAAACTTGATTCTTCCAGACTCTATAGCTGATTGTAGCTGCTGTCTGAAGACCTTGCATTCATTAGTGTCGTGAGAAGTTGCATTGTGCCATTTGCAATATTTCATCCTTTTTAATTCTTCAGCCCGAAGGGATCACGTGATTAGGTGACAACTTGATCTGACCTTCCTGAAGTAGAAAGTCAAATATCCTATCGGCTTTGGCGGTGTCAAACACGAACTTCTCTGGTTCTTTATGTCCAAAAGGACAAGACATCGGCTTCTTATTTTTCACCCATTCTGCCAAGCCGATGACTAGTTCTTCATCAGAGTCTGAGCTCGCCGCTTCATCCACAAAAGATACCTTTTTATTCCATGCTCTCTTGGGTTCAAAAGGCTTGATGTCTTGATCGGAGATTCACTACACCAGGTGACTTAAGCTTTCAAACTCCTGAGATGCATATTTGTCCCTTATGTGCGGCAATAAACCCTGGAAAGCCAAATCGGCTAG
Source organism: Sorghum bicolor (assembly GCF_000003195.3). Classification (NCBI taxonomy): domain Eukaryota; kingdom Viridiplantae; phylum Streptophyta; class Magnoliopsida; order Poales; family Poaceae; genus Sorghum; species Sorghum bicolor. The sequence goes on from NC_012875.2 coordinate 30,744,698, forward strand.
CTGCCGATCATCCAAAACTAGGCTGTAGCATTTGTTCTTGACTTCTCGTATCCTCTGCACAAAACTCTCCACCGATTCATCATTGCATTGCCTTAGTTTGACCAAATCGGTAATCTTCTTCTCATGGACCCCAGAAAAGAAGTATTTGTGGAATTGTTTCTCCAGATCGGCCCAAGTAATCACTAAGTTGGGAGGCAATGATATAAACCAGGTGAAAGCCGATCCAGACAATGATGATGAGAATAAACGAACCCTCAACTCGTCCCTGTTACCAGCTTCTCCGCATTGGATGATGAACCTGTTGACGTGCTCCATAGTTGACGTGTCATCCTGCCCAGAAAACTTAGTAAAATCCGGTACCTTGTACCGATGTGGAAGCGAGATCAAATCATATGCGGGAGGATACGGTGTCCGATAAGAGTAAGTATTGACTTTGGGTTTTATCCCGAATTGGTCGCTCATCACTTCAGCAATCTTATCGGCCCAATAAGCATCAGCATCTTGCCGATGGGGCGGTTGCGGATCAGGCACCTGCTGGTAAGCTTCCATGTGTCGGTGTGGCGCACGATCTGCATGAAACATCGGGTTAATCATCTGACCCCCAATCTGTGGACCACCAAGCTGCTGCCCGCCAGTCTATTGTACGCCGACCTGCTGCCCAAGATTCATTGGCTGGTAGGGAATACCCTGATTCTGGAATCTAGGACAGATCTGGCCTTGTTGGAACCCTGTAGCCTGATGATTCTGTTGGGGTGTTTGTCGAAAGACTTGCTGCCCAAGCCATCCATTATTAGCGTTCATCGGCACAGGCCCTGCCGATGACTGGTAATTGGGCATTATCATTGAACTGACATACCCTGGTTGGATCATAGACCTCTGTTGCATCAGCATTGAGTCTGCCGATGCGTTAGGCATCTGGAACGTTGGGGCTTGAGAATTCCCAATATAAGGTCTTGCGGTAGTAGTTGTGGTATACTGAGGGCTCTGATTCATCGGCATGTTTGGGGGTGCCAATGTCATATGAGCCTTGCCCCTCACATCGGTCGTCTGGGACGTACCCGGCGTTAACTCTGGAGGCATGCCATAACCCCACTAGTTAGGAGGAGGAGTCAATCCTGACATTGCCGATGCCAACAGATCTGTAGCAAGTTTGATCTGCCCATCTGAAGTTTGTGGATTGGTTGTCATCGGCGTAGATTGTGCATTAGTGACTCCCACCGTGCTTGGCGGAACAGGAATCTCCATGCCCGCAGCGGCCGTAGCGGCCGATGGAGCTGTGACCACTGGTGACGTTGGTTGGTGATAAGTGGGGCCCACATAATCTGGTGGCAGCTGTCCTTCTTTGAAAGTTCTTGCCACGGCATTGAAAACCGTGTTAGACAGTACACCAGCTTGGTTGATCAAAGCACGGTTTATAGCGCTGTCAACCATCTCTTGAAGCTTGCCAGGATTGGCTTCAAAAGTAAACTGCCGCGATGCCGGCAGTGCATCCTTCTGGATCACCTCGCCACTCCTGTTCATGCTGAAGGACCTCAGGCATTGCTGCTTGTAATCCTCCATGGCTTTAGCAATAGCTTGCTTCTGCTCATCCTTGAGATTGGCTTCCGTCACGGGGATGACGTTTTCTTGATCAAACTCGGAAGTCGACATGTTGATCTTGATCTTGAATTTGGTCCCACCAGGCGTGCCAAAAGATGTGTTGGTGCAAAAGCTGATCTGCAAACACAAAGGGCTAATACCCGATTTAAACGTTAAGGCGTGCCAGCCGATTTGACCTTACTATCGGCAAAGGTGGTAACTCGAATACTTTGGTCCTGACAACAGCGATACGCCCGGATGCCACGACCAAGAGGTATTCACGCGGAACTTGAGAACACGCCGAGCTTAAGTCGACGAATTCCTAAGAACTCGTAGTGAAAAGGAAAAAGTATGACGAAGTCGTCGAAAAAGTAGATGCTTGGAATATGAGTAAAAATGTGTGTTTGATTGATTGATTGATAGATCATTACAAAGCCCTAGGGTTTATATTAATACCCTGCTCAAAGAGCTACAATCAGACACGACTAGAACTCAAATTCCAAATTACACAGAATCTATATACAAAACGATTTGAATAACTAAAGAAAACATAAAACTATCCCCCCCGTGACAAACTGAAACACCTCCACAAGCCGATCGGCAGCTTCCAGACTCTTCCTCCATATCATCGGCAGATTCCCTCGTCGTAGCCATCGGCACGGACTCATCACCACCTATGGACTTAGTCATGTTCAACAGCCCCTCCATCGGCAACCATCCTACAGATCAAGCAACACCATTTCATCTCGCCGATCCACACTTTACCGATCATGGACACATGCCCGAAAGCGGTGTCAACAACCATCCAATCAATGTCGGTTTGATCCAATGGCTCACGTTCACTTGAGGGGACTATAAAACCAGACCCCCTGGCCCCTGGAGGAGACAAGTTCATCATAGAGTTGAGAGGAGCCCTCGAAGGAATACCTCTCCTCTAAATAAAATTTCTTTTAGGCTTAGCATCCAATGTAAGTAGAAATAGATCTTCTAGTTTCTACTAGATTGAGAGAGATAGAGTGGAGGTGTAGATCGGAGGAAGCCCGGCCTGTCGGTGTCTACTCCGAGCTTGTACCTGCGGGATCAAGTTCTCCTAACCCGAAGCTTGCTCCTAGGATTCTTCAGTATTTCGACTTCTAAATTCTAGCAAGTTCTTGTTTATTGTTCTTTGGTTTATGAGTTTACTTTAATCTCTTCGCGTAGAGTTTAGAGTAGTCATCTCTAGCGTAGACGTGGTGTTTGGGCTAGGATACTCATAGATATTCCCTGACTAGCTAGACCATGGTAGTAGCGAAGAACGTGACATTTCTGAGTTACCTTTGCAGACCATATCTCGTTAGTAGGAAGGATAGGGTTTATAGGTGCGGGTTGAACATCCTTTGTTGTGTCTAGATTCCGTTAGCCTCCCCAATAGAACAGTAGATGATCCTTACCAAGGTTAGAAGGAGATTACAGTTGTAGTCTTCTCTATTTATCACTCACATCGAGAAACATTCTTTGTAACCTAAAGGGTTAGTAGTAATAGACCAGGTTAGTCAGATGCACTCTTTCTCCTAGTGGTAAAAAAATAAATACGATACTCTGGATAACCTCCCGGGTGAAGTGCTCACTGATATCCGTGCGCTTGCGGATCAATTCCTTATTGCGTTCCCAAATATTAACAAGCATTTCAGGCACCGTTGCCGGGGAGAAAGACGGTTTGCTGAGATAACCTTGAGTCTTACTACTAGCTTGTATCTATACTTCTATCTTTTCTTATCTTTTATATTCTTTATTTATTTTCTTTACTCTTACCAAGATTCTAAATCAATCTACCAATTTGCAACACCTTCGGAAACTGACCTTTTACCATGGGAGTCATCACAGCCTATCCAAACACCCCAGTATAAGTTAAGTTCTACGTTGATTGCCATGATTCAAAACCTATCTTTTTCGGGAAAGGAAGAAGAAAACCCTTACCTTCATATTAGAGATTTTGAGCAAACATGTGATTGTCTTCGCATTGAAGGCATTTCTGATAAAACTTTACGTTGTAAGCTTTTTCCTTTTTCCTTAAGGGGAGAAGCTAGACAATGGTACAGTCAGAAGGTATGTCAACAACGAGGTAAATGGGGAGTTTTACGAGCCAACTTTTGTCTAGATTTTTATTCCCTCGACCGTATCGGCGACCTTAGACTCGAAGTCCTATCTTTTAAACAAAAAGATAATGAAACTTTGGGAAAAGCCTAGAAATGTTTTTCTGATCTTTTAGAATCTGGTCCAAACCTTAATCTTGAAGACCCTGTTCTTTTATTTCACTTTTTTTGAGGTCTTCAGAAAGATCATAAACAAATGCTACATACAATGTCTAGAGGTTCTTTCTTTGGCATCCCTACTGATGATGCTAGAGTGATCCTAGATAGAATCCTAGAAGCTGAGATGGATAATACCCTTCATGATGAAACCCACGAAGCCAAAGTAGACACTCTGCCAAATTCTCCATCTACTTTAGCTATCCCAAGTTCTGAGCCACAAAAGGAAGAAATTCCACCACCGGACTTCATGCTGGATATAGAATCTGATCTTTTTGCCGATTTTGGAAACATCTCAAACTACCATTTTACTAACAAACCCCAAAATGGCCAGTTTAGCATTTGTTTACCAAGTGAACATCAATTGAGAGAGCTTATCTCAGTCATGAGTAGCGAATGGTTGGAGGAATCAGAGCTTTCCTCTGATGTGATCTGTTTGGACACACCCTCTATAACTATACGTTGTGCTTATGATTCTAATCGATTTGATGCTCTCTATAATCTAGTTGTGGGGATCAACATCATGTCTGAATCTTTTGCACTTAAATTATTTAAAAATCTTGTCTTAACCCCCACAACAAAGGTCATAAAGGAATCTTCGGGACGATTAGTCCCCAGTCTTGGAATTATTAATGTCCTACCTCTTACGGTAGAAGGCTCCATGGTTCATTTGAACTTCTATATCTTTGATACATGGGACTTCGACCTGTTGATAGGACAACCTTTTAGAAGACTCCTTTATGAAGGTCATACTGGAAAGCTACACATTTCTTTTCGAAAAACCTTTAAATTCCCAATAACAATTTCACACTCCTTAAATAATAAGGCCGAGTCATATCTTTTGCCGGATCCTATGGAGGAAGTAAAGGCTGCATCTCTAGAGCTTTTAGATGAATCAGCCTTAGAAGACGAAACTCCTTTCTTCACAGAAGAAGAAGCTGAACCTTCTGAACCTGAACCCTTAGATGAGTTTGCAAAAACACCTAGACCTCCCATAGAGCTTAAAACGTTGGCACCCGGTCTTATCTAAGCTTTCCTAAACAATAATCCAGAGTTTCCTGTGATCATTAGTGATAAACTCACTCAGGATCAAACTCTATGATTAATGACCATTCTTGAGAAATATCACTCAGTGTTTGGCTACTCACTCGAAGATCTTACAGGAATCAGTCCTATGATTTGTACCCATCATATTCCAACAGATCCTTCTGTTTCACCTTCTCGAGAGCCTCAACGTAGACTTAACAACGCAATGAGAGAGGTAGTTAAAAAGGAATTTATAAAGTTGCTGCATGCAGGGATTATATATCCTGTGCCGCACAGTGAGTGGGTGAGCCCAGTTCAAGTTGTGCCTAAAAAGGGGGGTATGACTGTCATTATGAATGAAAAGAACGAGCTAATTCCGCAACGCACCATCACAGGGTGGCGGATGTGCATAGACTATAGAAAACTAAACAAAGCCATGAGAAAGGATCATTTTCCTTTACCTTTCATAGATGAGATGCTAGAGCGATTAGCGAACCATTCGTTCTTCTGTTTCTTAGATAGATATTCAGGGTATCACCAGATCCCGATCCATCCCGATGATCAAAGCAAAACCACTTTTACATGCCCATATGGAACTTATGCTTACCGTAGAATGTCTTTTGGGTTATGTAATGCACCAGCTTCTTTTCAAAGATGCATGATGTCTATATTTTCTGATATGATTGAAGAGATTATGGAAGTTTTCATGGATGATTTCTCTGTTTATGGAAAAACTTTTGATAGTTGTCTTGAAAACTTAGACAAGGTTTTGCAAAGATGTGAAGAAAAGCACTTAATACTTAATTGGGAAAAATGTCATTTTATGGTTAGGGAAGGAATAGTGCTGGGACACCTAGTGTCTGAAAGGGGTATTGAGGTAGAAAAAGCTAAAATTGAAGTAATTGAACAACTACCTCCACCTGTGAATATAAAAGGAATTCGAAGCTTTCTTGGCCATGCTGGTTTTTATCGCAGATTCAAAAATTCATTTATTGCTAGACCACTTACTCTTTTGCTAGCCAAGGATGCTCCTTTCGAATTTCATGATGCATGTCTAACATCTTTCAATTTATTAAAGAAAGTACTCATCTCTGCACCACTCATTCAACCCCCTGATTGGTCGTTGCCTTTTGAAATTATGTGTGATGCTAGTGATTATGCTGTGGGGGCAGTTTTGGGACAAACTAAAAATAAGAAGCATCATGCAATTGCTTATGCCAGTAAAATGTTGACAGGAGCTCAACTTAATTATGCAACCACTGAAAAAGAGCTTCTGGCTGTTGTCTTTGCCATTGATAAATTTAGATCTTATTTAGTTGGAGCTAAAATAATTGTTTACACTGATCATGCTGCACTAAAATATTTGCTCACTAAAAAAGATGCTAAACCTCGCCTGATTAGATGGATCTTATTACTCCAAGAATTTAACTTAGAAATAAAAGATAAAAAGGGAGTAGAAAATTCTATTGCTGATCACTTGTCTAGAATGTATTTTAAGAATCCACAGGAAACCCCCATCAATGATTCACTCCGGGACGACATGCTCTACAGGATTAACAGGTCTGACCCCTGGTATGCGGATATTGTTAATTTTATGGTTTCAGGGTATGTACCAACAGGAGCAAACAATAAGAAGCTTATTCAAGAAAGTCGTTCACATATATGGGATGAGCCATACCTCTTCCGAGTATGCTCTGATGGCTTACTCAGGAGATGTGTGACCACTGAGGAAGGATGGAAGATCATCGACAGATGTCATTCATCACCATATGGAGGTCATTATGGAGCATTCTGTACACATTCAAAGATCTGGCAGTGTGGATTCTACTGGCCTACAATGTATGAAGACACGAAGCAATATATCAGAAGATGTGGGCCATGTCAAAGGCACGGAAACATAAACACAAGAGATGCCATGCCACTCACCAACAACCTTCAGATTGAGCTCTTTGATGTCTGGGGAATAGATTACATGGGTCCATTTCCCCCATCAAAGAAGTGTGAGTACATCTTGGTAGCAGTTGACTACGTCTCTAAGTGGGTAGAGGCAATACCTTGCAAGCATACCGACAATATCAGTTCAAAGAGGATGTTTGAAGAAATTATATTTCCAAGATTTGGAGTTCCCAGAGTAGTGATAAGTGATGGAGGAGCACACTTCATCGATAAATGCTTCAAGCAATATCTATCAAAACATGGAATCCGTCACAGCGTCGCTACCCCCTATCATCCTCAGACAAGTGGCCAAGCAGAGACTTCCAACAAGCAAATCAAGAATATTCTTCAAAAGACAGTGAATGAAATGAGAACGGCATGGAAAGACAAGTTACCCGATGCACTCTGGGCATACCGGACAGCATACATGTCGACGAAAGCTGGTCGGCAGTCTACCTTGGGGTATACCCACGGTAGTAGTTTATCGGTAGACGGTGCGCAAACTACGAACTCGATGGTGACGCAAGACACGGACAAGCTTTTTATCCAGGTTCGGCCGCCGAGTTGGCGTAATACCTACGTCCTGCGTCTGGTTGTATTGATTTGTGTTGAGAGAATATGATCTATGATCTGTCCTCTAGGGGACCCCTGCCCCTCCTTATATATCCTGAAGGGACAGAGTTACAAGCGAAGTATCCTATTTGGTACAATATCTTGTAGCCTTGCGGTGCACGCCGACCAGTCGTGCGCCGCACGTCTTCATCCTGTGGGCCGAGCCACCTCTGATGGTGCGGCCCATATAGGCCCATGAGGGTATAGGGGTTTATACCCCCACAGCTAGTCCCCGAGCACCATGTATTGTGATGTAACACGCCGTCTTGAGCTTCTTCGATCAATGAGGCTTGACGTCTTCAATAAGCAGGAAAGTCGTCCAAACAGTTGCAACAGTATTTTGACCAACTCAAAAAACAGTTGATCAACATTGACATCGAAGGAGCAGGCTGTTTGAAGAATGCATGGTGCTCTAAATTAAAAAAGATTTCTTTCTTGGTGAAGTGTGCCCACTTTACTTTTCTGAAAAGTATAGTCTTTCAAAAAGCAAGCATGTTCACCGCAAGGTGAAGTGTGCCCACTTAGTCCCCGAGCCTGGTAGTAGGTGACGTAGGCACGTGGTGCCAGGGTCAAAAGAAAAGTCCTCAAAGAAATTCTGAAACTGAGATGCATCGCCAGATGCATCGTACCGATGTAGTCCCCGAGCTTGCTGGAAGGCGAAGTATGAGCCTTGTAGCAAGGTCTAAAAAATTGAATTTACCAGTCCGTCTGCGATTGAATAGACTAATCGACCAGTCCCCGAGCATATAACGCTCGGTGGTCGGTACAGTCCCCGAATTCTCAAATTGGTGGGCTGGTCGACCAGTCCCCGAGCGTATAGTGCTCGGTGGTCGGTACAGTCCCCGAGCACGGCGTAGGGACCGGTGGACAAGTCCCCGAGCGTGGTTGGGAACGTAAACGTGCTCGGTGGTCGGCACAGTCTTCGAGCACAGCATAGAGAGTAGTCGACAAGTCCCCGAGTGTGGTTGGGAACGTTAACGTGCTCGGTGGTCGGAGCAGTCCCCGGGCACAGCGTAGGGAATAGTCGACGAGTCTCCAAGCGTAGCTTGTCGACTGGGCCAAACTCCTGAAAAATAAATATAAAGAATTGGTAGTACATGATGTACAAATAACTTTTAGATAAAAAATCAGTACTAAGATAAGTTTTAGATTTTTTGTTATAAAATTAGCACAAGTAGTTAATTCATCCTAGAGCTTGTACCAGCTCTGGTCTAGCCAACAATCAGCATGAGGTGCGGAACCTAGACACGCGTGGGATTGCCAGCCTCGCCAGAGAGCTACTGCCGACCACCCGGAACGCAGAGGGCGGATCTCGTGCACGTGTAGGGAGGAGTCGGAGACAGTACCGGCTCTGGAAAGCTCGTGTAGGAGAAAAAACTAGTCGGCTAAAAAAGTTGTTTTGAATAATAATAATATTAAAAATATTATGCCAAAAATAAATAAAATATTAGGAGTGCACTTATCTTTGAAAGAAAGTCTAGTCGGTGACGACAAAATTGTCCGGCCCTCGAGCTTTTCGACTTGTCATGACGGTGGTCGCTGTTGTCATCGGGTCGTTCTTCGCGGCGATTATTATTGCGACTGGTGGTCAGAGCAAGTAGGCCAAACAATTTGGTCGATGGCCCGAGCAGGTCGGTGTTGTCGATCTGCCTCCCTTTGTAGCAGGGAAACGTGCGACGCGTTGTCGGCGTGGTCGGAAATGTTGCTGGTGTGGTCGAAGTCGTAGCCAGCGTGGTTGGAGCTGCAGCCGACGTCGGTGAAGAAGTGATCGGCACAGATTGGATCTACGCCTCCTTCGCGGTCGTGGTGGTGAAGCTGTTGAAGCTGACGGTGAATGTGAAGCCGCCCGCTATGGCCACGAAGTTTGGGATGATGGCCATCTTGTTCGTCTAGGAGAGCTGTACGCACACCCCTACCTGGCGCGCCACTGTCGACGAAAGCTGGTCGGCAGTCTACCTTGGGGTATACCCACGGTAGTAGTTTATCGGTAGACGGTGCGCAAACTACGAACTCGATGGTGACGCAAGACACGGACAAGCTTTTTATCCAGGTTCGGCCGCCGAGTTGGCGTAATACCTACGTCCTGCGTCTGGTTGTATTGATTTGTGTTGAGAGAATATGATCTATGATCTGTCCTCTAGGGGACCCCTGCCCCTCCTTATATATCCTGAAGGGACAGAGTTACAAGCGAAGTATCCTATTTGGTACAATATCTTGTAGCCTTGCGGTGCACGCCGACCAGTCGTGCGCCGCACGTCTTCATCCTGTGGGCCGAGCCACCTCTGATGGTGCGGCCCATATAGGCCCATGAGGGTATAGGGGTTTATACCCCCACAATACAAGACCCCAATTAGAATGTCTCCATACCAATTGGTGTACGGGAAGACTTGCCACCTACCGGTTGAGTTAGAATTCAAAGCACACTGGGCCATAAAGAGATGGAATATGGACCTAGATGTCGCTGGAAAACATAGAAGAATGCAACTATCAGAATTGGAAGAATGGCGAGAGAAAGCATATCACAATTCGAAGATCTATAAAGAAAGAGTCAAAAGGTGGCATGACAAGAGAATCAAGAAGAAGGAGTTCGCACCCGGAGATAAGATATTACTTTTTAATTCCAGGGTGAAGCTTTTCGGACATGGAAAACTCCGGAGTAAATGGAAAGGACCATTCAAGGTAATCAATTCATCATCCCACGGAGCTATCACACTTCAAAATGACGAAGGTACGTTATTCAAGGTAAATGGTCAACGTCTTAAATTATTTTTAGAGCCCAATAAAGAATTAGAAGAAATAGACGTAATTCATTTTTACCTTCCCATGGAGAATTAGAGCCCGACCTTTTAAATTTGACATTTTTGGGTCATACATATATTTTCCTAATTAAGTCTGCATCTAGAAACACGCTCGAGGAAGCAGGCCCGCAGAGGAGCCAGAGAGAGGGCGGGCGCCCTGATCAAGTGGGCGGGCGCCCAGCTCCTGCCCCCTCTCGGTCTCGATTTCCTCCGTTATGGAAAACACACTTATGGTAATCCGAATAATCCCTCAGATGGAAAGTTTCTCACGCACATCGACGGGAGCAACCTGAACAACCCCTAGAGGCACTTTTTGACCCCTATATAAACAGACCCTTGACATCAGTTTTCAAACACCAATCCACCCAAGCCTTCTCTTATTCTTCAATTAGAGCTTGTTTAGTCCCTCGCTGCTCCAATGGCCGAGAAGTTCCCCGATGATTGGGAAGTCGTCCCCTTCAACCTCAACATGGAGCCTAAGGAAGACCCCGACGCCCGTGCTCTCGTCGTGGCCAACACAAAGCGACAGCTAGAAGCCATGCCATTACGCCAGCGCAGCTCCGCCCAATCCTATCATGCTCAACCAGTTCTCACCGCACCGCCACAACCCCTACTTCTCAAGGGATCATCATCCAAGACGAAGACCACCATCAAGGTGCCAGCCGGCACGAGGATCCTTCCACCCAGACCCAATGAGAGGGTCGTTGGAGTCAAGACCAACCGGAGCGGTGAGATCAGCAGTATCCGCTACACTACGGAGGAGGAGAGGCCTTACTTTGAAGGGATTAGAGCAGCGAAAGTCCGTTTCATCCCTCCAAAGGCAGCCTCGAAGCATGCTCTCAATGCTTTTGAGACACCTCCCAAGCATCGCAAGACCATAGTAGATATTGATGAGGACGTTCGCAGGCTAGACAGAGTTATCAAAGACCTCCAGTCCTCGGTTAATTCCCTCACTAGGCAGCTCTCTAACCACCACACCGTTATACTAGGCCTTAGGCAGAATCTGGCCAGTGCCAATAAGAAGATCAAGGAATTAGAGCGCCGCTAAGTTATCTAGATTAGATCTTGAGGCAATGCATCTTAGTTATTTATCTTTAAATTCGGTTTAGGTTTACTATTATCATCAGTTTGCTACTATTATCGTCAGTTTGCTACTAGTTATTTGTAATAAATGCCTCAAGATTAATAAAGATTATTATTATTATTATATTTTGTGTGTCTCTACTTTATTTTTGTGTAAGAAAGCAGAAAACAAATATGGGGAGATCCCTCAACATGCCAAACACACTTCGACTACACCACTCCACGATTCAGGTACACACTCTGCACACTTACCTTATACATATATGCAGAATATTGTTTCCGACATGATAAAATAAAAAAATGTTTCTAATCACGATTAATCTCACTCTCTGATATTTCCTGAAACTTGCAATTATTGAAAAATCATTTTAAAACCCTGTGTTACTTAAGACATTGTGGAATGTGAGATGGTAGAGTATGAGTTTCTTATTCTTGATATCATTGTTGCTTGGAGAATTTATTTCAAAATCTTTAAAATTCTAGCTACCATCCTCAGTGTTTTATATGCCTGATAAAACTAAAAATAATTATGATTATAAAAGCTATCTACTCTGTATTGAGTTTATTCAAAATGAGTTAGACCCTTGTTGAGAGATTTATCATGCTCCTAAGATCAAGACATTTATTCAGAAAGATTCACTCTTCCGAAGTATTATTGCATTAGAGGCATGGGCTATGCAAAAATATGAATAATTCGAGGAAATAAAAAGGAGAAAGTGCTCGATAACCTCGCAGAAAAAATGGACAAGTGTCCGACAGTAGAATTAGGGGTACCTCGGTATCCACTTAAAAAAAAGAGAAAAAGAAAGAAAATGATAGCCCATGGTCCCTCTAATAAGCAATATGCCAGTAAGAGTTGACAAAGATTTTAATTTCCAAAGTCTTTGATCTAAGAGTATGGCATTCTTCTCCTCGGATCCCGTTTTGATCAGGCAATAAATACAAGGTAAGTATGCTTGAGAATTTTGCAAATTAAAACAGCCTCAGTGAGATATATAAAAGATAATGAGTGATCTGAGAGAACCTATGAGGATAAAAGGTATGCTAACTTTCTTTCAAAAATATACAAAAACTCCAAGTGACAGGATTGAAAGGAAGAAAGGATCTCTATTCTTAACCATATACTTCCCTGACTATAGTACACAGCGGATTTTAACACCCTGCAGATATGAAGAATGTGTTAAAATGTTTTACCCTAGATATTGTTCTTAACCATCCTGTTCTCGAGGACGAGTAAAAGCCTAAGTATGGGGGTATTTGTTGACGGTTCTTAAGTATCAATTTTAATTATCAAATAAACAAGAGAAAGGACCAATTTGCAACCAACACCTAGAATTAGGGTTTGATCTGACAGAATTCCACAAGTTTTGTTGTTTATCTGTTTCTGTAGGGGGTTATCAGGAAATAAGGAAGAAAGGCCCACATGTCGGGATTACATAGAGATATCAACGCACCGCGCAATTTTCTACCAACTAGAAGACTCCAGAAGCCACGGGAACAAAGCGGAGGCCAAAAGGGGCCTGGCCCAGGGCGCCCGCCCCCTCCTGGATGCCAATCAGAACTCTTTTCGCGGACGACGCTCCACTGACCTAAAGGATCAAGGATAACCGTCCAATCAATGTCGGTTTGATCCAATGGCTCACGTTCACTTGAGGGGACTATAAAACCAGACCCCTAGCCCTTAGAGGAGACAAGTTCATCAGAGAGTTGAGAGGAGCCCTCGAAGGAATACCTCTCCTCTAAATAAAATTTCTTTTAGGCTTAGCATCCAATGTAAGTAGAAATAGATCTTCTAGTTTCTACTAGATTGAGAGAGATAGAGTGGAGGTGTAGATCGGAGGAAGCCCGGCCTGTCGGTGTCTACTGCGAGCTTGTACCTGCGAGATCTAGTTATCCTAACCCAAAGCTTGCTCTTAGGATTCTTCAGTGTTTCGACTTCTAAATTCTAGTAAGTTCTTGTTTTATTGTTCTTTGGTTTATGAGTTTACTTTAATCTCTTCGCGTAGAGTTTAGAGTAATCATCTCTAGCGTAGACGTGGTGTTTGGGCTAGGATACTCATAGATATTCCCTGACTAGCTAGACCGTGGTAGTAGCAAGGAACGTGACATTTCCGAGTTACCTTTGCAGACCATATCCCGTTAGCAGGAAGGATAGGGTTTATAGGTGCAGGTTGAACATCCTTTGTGGTGTCTAAATTCCGTTAGCCTCCCCAATAGAACAGTTGATCATCCTTACGGTTGTAGTCTTCTCTATTTATCACTCACATCGAGAAACATTCTTTGTAGCCTAAAGGGTTAGTAGTAATAGACCAGGTTAGTCAGATGCACTCTTTCTCCTAGTGGTAAAAAAATAAATACGATACTCTGGATAACCTTCCGGGTGAAGTGCTCACCAATATCCGTGTGCTTGCAGATCAATTTCTTATTGCGTTCCCAAATATCAATAGATATTACGAATATGACTTTGTTCTACTTCAATATATTGATTATGACTTTGCTCTACTTGTTTATATTTGCAATTATATTGTTCTTAGTTTATCATAGTTATATGCTTGGCTTAGTTAGATTGGAATTATATACATGTTTAGGATCGTATAGCGTTTATCCATGTGTACAGTGGGTAAATGATAAGTATTGTGTAGGCGTGGTGCCTATATCGTATTTATCTACGATTGTAGCCTATATGCCAGATCGCGGGGTAGTTCGTGGTAGTGACAGCTCCATTGATTCTTATATAGTCCCCCTCTCGTGTATAGGGCTGGCAGAGCAACATTATTACAGGAGAGTGATTACTATGTTTCTCATCTTCCTTGATAATATCACTATGCATGGGCGTAGTCCTGTCTCGCAATGATTGTCAAGTATAATTGCACTAACTATGATATGCTAGACATTATAGTTAAGAATAACTTAGGAAATATTCTTGTAGTTCATCCTAATTCCATGCTAATGACTTGCTAGAATATCTATTGAGGTGATTATCATTATTATATGTGGCTAAGTTATGCTGATCAGATTAATTATCTTTGTCACCATTCATACTTTATCTATCTTTTATGTGACATTTATCCCTATATGAAAGAGATAGATAAATGCTCTCAATTATACATGCAATGATAGATACTCAATTCTATATTCCATTCTGTAATCAACTTTGATGTTTAGCAGTCCCTTCCCAGTGGTAAAAATATAAATAACGATACCGGGAATACTTCCCGGTTAAAATGCTACATCGGTATTAATCTGTGCGCTTGCAGATCTCATTTATTATTTATTTAGAAGAACAATTGCATATTTCAATACCGCATCTCTTATGTCATGCTGGGGATGACAACTTGGCTTAAGTGGCATGAGGGATAGGTTTGGCATTTTTGGCGCCGTTATCAGAATTAGAAAACTAAGTCTACTTTTGGTAGTGACGTTAAGAATGCCCAACACTACTCTGCAGAATGATGTCGTTCAATGTCTTGTTAGCTTTGAGTTGGTGTTCCCTCCATCCTTCTTCGATATCATTACACACTCCTAGTTCATCTGATCAAAGAGATTCGTATTCTCGGTCCTATGTTCCTACAACATGTTCCCCTTTGAGAGATTCATGGGTGTCCTAAAGAAATATGTCCATAGTTGTTCCCAGATAGAAGGAAGCATTGCCAAGGGCTATGGAACAGAGGAGGTCATAGAGTTTTGTGTTGACTTTATTCCAGACCTTGACCCAATTGGCATTCCTGAATCTCGACACGAAGGCAGACTCAGCGGAAAGGCAACACTTGGGAAGAAAACATATAATGGTATGGGAGACGATTACTTCAATATAGCACACTACATAGTTCTCCAAAACTCCTCATTGGTGGAACCATATGTTGAGGTACACAAAGATTTCCTACGGTCCAGTGGCTCGGGAAGAATGAAGCTTGGATAATGCGTCAGCACATGGAAATTTTCGGCGTTTGGTTGCGCAAAAAATGTCAGGGTGATGAAAACATTGATGAGCAGCTTTATTTGTTGGGCAAGCAACCATCATGGCATGTCCTCACGTACAAAAGGTATGAGATAAATGGTAACACATTTTACACAGTAGGCCAAGATAAAAGGAGCACCAACCAAAACAGTGGTGTACGCGTGAATGCCATGGATCCAAATGGGAGCAGACAAACATATTATGGACGCATAGAAGACATATGGGACTAGACTATGCAGCTAATTTTAAAGTTCCTTTGTTCCGGTGCCAATGGGTGAAGATGACCGGAGGTGGGGTAACAGTCGACAAAGAGTATGGGATGACAACCGTGGACCTTAACAATAGTGGGTTCAAAGATGAACCATTCGTCCTTGTTGCAGATGTGAGTCCGGTGTTCTATGTGAAATACATGTCTACAAAACCTAAGAGAGGAAAAAATGATGACCACTCAATTGTCAATGAGCTAAAGCGCCACATTGTCCTTTGTGGGAAAAGAAACATTGTCGGAATTGAGGACGAGTCAGACATGTGAGGCGATTACGAAAGGAATGATCGAATTCTGCCCTTCATAGTCAACAAAGACCCAAGCATTCTGTTAAACAATGAGGATACTCCATGGTTACTGCAGGATCATAACCAAGGGTCATACGTCAAGAAGAAGTTCACTCTTGTACCGGCTTAATATAAAGTCATGTTTAATAGTATGTGTTGTAAAATGTACGAATTCTGAGAATTGTATGAAACTATATGTGAGGATTGTGGATTTTGATGAGTGTAACAAACTTTGTATGCATGACTTTTCCATTTGGGACCATCTAGGGTTCGCTCAAAGAGTGTGTTTGTAAAAACAATGCTTTGACTTTCGTCAAACTTGGTCAAATGAGCCATTTGATAACTTCAAATGAAAATAATTTGAATACAAAGTTGTTAGAGATCATCAAGATCTACATTTGATATATTATCCATTTTTCCATTTGGATAATTTGAGCCAATCCTAAGCACATTTGTTTAAAATCCAAGACGAGCTTTGGTCAAACTTGGTCAAATGACAAACTAAATTACTTAAAATGAAAAAAAAAATTGAATACCAAGTTGTTAGATATCATCAAGATCTAAACTTTTAATACAGATAATTTTTCCATTTGAGAAAGTTTAAGTTAACAATACCCACCAAATCTTGAATCCGACACAAACTATATGAAACTATATGTGTCAGTTGTGGATTTTCAACTACACCTTCCCAATAATTTATCAAATGCAAAAATGGTCTATATATTAAATGTAGATTTTGATGAGTGAAACAATATTGGTATTCATGACTTTTCCATTCGAGACCATCTAGGGTTCCAAAAACCGATGCATGGCTATGAATTCTTTCAAAATTCAAAATTGAGTGGTTCAAACTTTTCCAAATGAAAAGTTGACCATTAGACCAAATGTTGAACTTGATGAGTGTAACAAACTTTGTATTTATGACTTTTCCATTTGGGACAATCTAGGGTTCGGTCAAAGTGTGTGTTTGTAAAAACCAATGCTTTGACTTTGGTCAAACTTGGTCAAATGACCCATTTAATGACTTCAAACGAAAATAATTTGAATACAAAGTTGTTAGAGATCATCAAGATCTACATTTGATATATTGTCCATTTTTTCATTTGAATAAATTTGAGCCAATCCTAAGCACATTTGTTTAAAATCCAAGACGGGTTTTGGTCAAACTTGGTCAAATGACAAACTAAATTACTTCAAATGAAAAAATTTTGAATACCAATTTGTTAGATATCGTCCAGATCTAAACTTTTTATATAGACAATTTTTCCATTTGAGAAAGTTTAAGTTAACAATACCCACCAAATCTTGAATCCCACACAAACTATATGAAACTATATGTGTCAATTGTGGATTTTCAGCTACACCTTCCCAACACTTTGTCAAATGCAAAAATGGTCTATATATTAAATGTAGATTCTGACGAGTGAAACAATATTGGTATTCATGGCTTTTCCATTCGAGACCATCTAGGGTTCCGAAAACCGATGCGTGGTTATGAATTCTTTCAAAATTCAAAATTGAGTGGTTCAAACTTTTTAAAATGAAAAGTTGACCATTAGACCAAATGTAGAACTTGATGAGTGTAACAAACTTTGTATTAAGGACTTTTCCATTTGGGACCATCTAGGGTTCGGTCAAAGTGTGTGTTTGTAAAAACTAATGCTTTGACTTTGGTCAAACTTGGTCAAATGACTCATTTAATGACTTCAAATGAAAATAATTTGAATACAAAGTTGTTAGAGATCTTTAAGATCTACATTTGATATATTGTCCATTATTCCATTTGGATAAATTTGAGCCAATCCTAAGCAGATTTGTTTAAAATCCAAGACGGGTTTAGGTCAAACTTGGTCAAATGACAAACTAAATTACTTCAAATGAAAAAAATTTGAATATCAAGTTGCTAGATATCATCCAGATCTAAACTTTTTATATAAACAATTTTTCATTTGAGAAAGTTTAAGTTAACAATACCCACCAAATCTTGAATCCCACACAAACTAAACGAAACTATATGTGTCAATTGCGAATTTTCAACTACACCTTCCCAACACTTTATCAAATGAAAAATGGTATATATATTAAATGTAGATTTTGATGAGTGGAACAATATTGGTATTCATGACTTTTCCATTCGAGACCATGTAGGGTTTCGAAAACCGATGCATGGCTATGAATTCTTTCAAAATTCAAAATTTAGTGGTTCAAACTTTTCCAAATGAAAAGTTGACCATTAGACCAAATGTAGAACTTGATGAGTGTAACAAACTTTATATTCATGACTTTTCCATTTGGGACCATCTAGGGTTCAGTCAAAGTGTGTGTTTGTAAAAACCAATGCTTTGACTTTGGTTAAACTTGGTCAAATGACCCATTTGATAACTTCAAATAAAAATAATTTGAATACAAAGTTGTTAGAGATCATCAAGATCTACATTTGATATATTGTCCATTTTTCCATTTGGATAAATTTGAGCCAATCCTTAGCACATTTGTTTAAAATCCAAGATGGGTTTTGGTCAAACTTGGTCAAATGACAAACTAAATTACTTAAAATGAAAAAATTTTGAATACCAAGTTGTTAGATATCATCAAGATCTAAACTTTTTATATAGACAATTTTTCCATTTGAGAAAGTTTAAGTTAACAATACCCACCAAATCTTGAATCCCACACAAACTATATGAAACTGTATGCGTCAATTGTGGATTTCAACTACACCATCCCAACACTTTGTCAAATGCAAAAATGATCTATATATTAAATGTAGATTTTGATGAGTAGAACAATATTGGTATTCATGACTTTTCCATTCGAGACCATCTAGGGTTCTGAAAACTTATGCGTGGCTATGAATTCTTTCAAAATTCAAAATTAAGTGGTTCAAACTTTTCCAAATGAAAAGTTGATCATTAGACCAAATGTAGAACTTGATGAGTGTAACAAACTTTGTATTCATGACTTTTTCATTTGGGACCATCTAGGGTTCGGTCAAAGGGTGTATTCCTCAAGATCTACATTTTTATATGATAAATAGATTTTTTATTTGATGAAAATTGTACCCTACTAGCATTCTGAGTAATAAATGACAAAAATGAAAAGTTCAATGTCGATATGATGTGAAAATAGATTTCCTGTTGATTGGGTATAGTTTTTGTAAATTTATTGGAATAATATATTTTTGTATTAACAAAATTCTAAACATTAAAAAAAATTTCATGTGTACAGTAAGATATTTAAAAAAAGGTTTTTCATGTATTAAAAAAATTTATTGGAATAATATATTTTTGCAAATTAAAAAAATACAGTAAAATATTTAAGGTTAAAATTTTCCATGTGTACATTAAAAAATACAATACATGTCACTTTTTGAAAAATATTATGTAAAATATTTAATTTACTATACAATTAATAATGTATAGTGCATATATAAACAATTTAAAACCTGAAACTAAACAGGCCCTTAGCACCGGCCCGTTCTTGGAACCGGTGCTAAAGGGTCCTGAAATTTTCAGGACCCCGCCTGAGTCCGCCTAAGGACCCTTTAGCACCGTCCGGTGACCGGAACCGGTGCTAAAGGGTCCCTTTAGCACCGGCTGGTAACACGAGCTGATACTGAAAGGTCACCCTTTAACACCGGCTCGTGTTACCAACCGGTGTTAAAGACCTTGAGTACTAGTTTCAGCTACGGACCGGTGCTAAAGGGTCTTCCCCTATATAAGTGCACAGTTGCCCTGGATCTGGCAGTTTCTTCGTCTTTGTCTTTGTCTCCAGCGCCGCCGCGTTCATCTTCGTCGTCGTCGTTTCATCTCCCAGCGCCGGCGCGATCGTCTCTTCCAGCGCCGCCGCAGCCCTCCACCATCGCTGCCGCTGCGGCCCACCAGCGCCAGCCACCGTCGTACCATCTTCCATGTCGAGAACTCCGGCCGTCTCCTCGCTCCTATGTACTAGATCGATCAAACTCCGGCTAACTAATCTGCAAAATTAATGAATGTATATATATATCATAAATGTATATATAATATATATATATGTATATATATAATAAATGTATATAATAAATGAATGTTATATATGATATATTGTGTTTTTATATATATGTACATATATACATTTATATATATTGTGTTTTGAATTGTTATGATATATATATATACATATATACAATTGTTTATCATAAATTCATTGTGCTATTATTGTTTGTACTATTATTCTAATATTATTTTTTTAGTAAATTAATCTAGTGTATTACTTGGCTTAAAAGACTTTTTAGTATATTATTATAGTATATTATGAATTGTAGTGTTCTGAATAGTTATGAAATATATTGTGCTAGTATATTATTCTAGTATTACTTTTTAGAATATTATTCTAGTATATTATTAATTCTAGTGTTTTGTATATATTATTGTTTGTACTATTATTCTAGTATTATTTTTTAGTATTATTTTTAGTATATTATTCTAGTGTATTACTTGGATTAAAAGATTTTTTAGTATATTATTCTAGTATATTATTAATTCTAGTGTTTTGTATATATTATTGTTTGTACTATTATTCTAGTATTATTTTTTAGTATAATTTTTTTAGTTTATTATTCTAGTGTATTACTTGGCTTATAAGACTTTTTCGTATATTATTCTAGTATATTATGAATTCTAGTGTTTTGAATTGTTATGAAATATATTGTGCTAGTATATTATTCTAGTGTTATTGTTAGTATTATTTTTTAGTATTATTTTTTAGTTTGGAGCACTCTAGCAGTTTATATTATTCTAGTGTATTTCTTATCTTATATATATATATATATGTATGGTTGCAGACATAGAAATGGCCGACCATCCTCACGATGATCCTGATTATATGGAAGATGTCATTCAAAATATGATCGACGACGGTAGTCAGTACTTTATTGATTACAACGAGATCATGCAAGACAATCCGACTGAGCAACAAGAGGGCAATGCGCCTAAGCAACAACTTATCGTGCAACAAGAAGGAAATACTGGCGAGGTATGTAAATGTAAACATATATAATGCATCTCTTACATTAGGTTTTAGACTTACTTGGTTATTAATTTCGTATTTTTGTTTCTATATCTATGTGTAGCCTTCTGCATCGATCTCTACGGGAAGAAGCGTACCTCCACGAGGACCAAAGAAGCTGTTGCAGGGCCGCTACGTCATCTCCGAGTTTGAGATAGCTACACGCAGACCACTTGGTGAACGTGCAAATAAATATGTTGGTCACTATGGATGCCTTGTGAGAGACCAAATACCGATCAGTGCTCGTGAATGGAGAGAGAAGCGAGGTGCTCCTGAAATCAGTTTTGTCTCTAATCGTGACAACGACTTAGTTTGGAAAGCCGTCACGGCGGTTTTCACCTTCGACACCAACGATGAAGAGTTGAAGGTGCGAATTTATGATTGGACTATGAAGAAGATGGCGGTACTGTTCCAGAATTGGAAGAAGTCTTTGTACAATAAATTTGTCAAGAAAAACGAGACTCCAAATTTCAACCTCAAGCAATATGTAAGGCTGAGGGCCTTCTGGGATGATTTCGTGTAGTACAAAATATCAGAAGAGGGCGAGGAACAAGCCATTAGGAACAAAGAGAATTCAAGTAAAAAGACATACCACCATCATATGGGATTAGATGGTTATAAGAGTGCTGTTACCAAGTGGGACCGTATAGAACAGGAGATGCTTGCTAGGGGGGTCACACCCAAGACAATAGCAAAGAATTGGAGCGAGCGCTCCAAGCATTGGTTCTACGGTCATGGGGGAAGCGTGGACCTAAACACCGGGACGCTAGTTTGGGGCCAAGAAATCTCTAGAGCAGTAGAGAGACTACTCCATGCACAAGAGGTGGTTTAGTCTGGTGAGTTTAGGCCTAATAGGAAGAAAGATGAACTCACGTATACGCTTGAAAATTCTGAGCACGGTGAGCGTACGAGAGGCTATGGGGCAGTTCTATGGCTGCATTCATTCCAAGCTGATCAAGAAACCTACAGATGCCGCCAGAGAAAGAAGGACGAGGAGGCTGAGCGGATCCGTCGGCTGGAAGCTTTTGTTATGCAGTCACAAGAGCGCGAGAAATCTCATGAAGAATGGATGCAGGCGGAGATTAAAAGGCAAGTACAATAAGCACTTAGTCAAATGACGAAAGGGCAAGGTACATCACAGCCTGAGGTTAACATTAGCCCCCCAGGCCAGTTGAAAAGCAGTTGAGCATCCACGAAAGTACCAACCATTCAGGATGACACAAAGCTACACTTCCCTGTGGATGATGTCACAGAGGCTTTTACTACTTGTGAGCTGCATGTACCAGATGGGAATGCAACAAAAAAGGTGGCTATAGGTGTTGTCAACCCTATCGACCGAACGAGAACTCCAAGAATCTATTATCGACCTGTACCAGCTAGATATGCTAGCGTCTCGGTTCATAGGGTTGAGAAAAGTTGTGGCAGTGTGCCTCTAGAAATAGGAGGAGACTGAGAGAAGACCTTAGGTGAAGCTAAAAAGACGTTTATTTGTTGGCGCAAGCGCTTCATAATTATTCTAGGAATGTCACTGTCGCCTCTTCCTCACCGTAGTTTTAGCGTGATTTTACTTCTTATATTACTTATTATGTATTACATTTAAATAAAGTTTGCTCACATAACTTGTTATTGTTTTCTTTGCAGGGACTCCTCCAACCTAAGTCCAGTTCTTTCCCCAGAGCATCATAGTGCTGCAGGCGGCGACAATGCTGGATCTCCTCCAACACCTGTGACGGCCACATCGACCCCACCATGGTCTCCACCTCCTCCACCGAGGTCTCCAACTCCTCCACCGAGGTCTCCAACTCTCCACAACACCAAAAAGATCGGCCCCACCACCTCCACTGCCTGCACCGCCCTCTCCAAAGAGTACACGGTCGATTCCATCGCCTCCAAAGCGAGGTAGTCAGAAGCGGTCCGCCTCAGAACGACCAAAGTCATCGGTCCCACCTCCAAAGAAGAAGGCTACCTCAGCAAAGAAAGCTAAGACACCAGAGAAATTATCTTATGACAAGAGTGAAGAGGAGGTAATTGCTACATCCAAAGCTGAGGTAAAACAATTTTTCGATAAATTGAAGCAGGAAAAGAAAGAGCGGCGAAACCCAGAAAAGCCGTACATTTATGTAAAGCCAGAGGAACCGAGAAAGAAAGTGGCGGACCAGCAAAAGAAGCAGCGGAAAGCTCAGAAAAAGCCAGCACTTTCAGACTATGAGCGCTCTCTGGTCAAGTCTTCACAGCCTACAAAGAGAGTATGAAAGGGGGTCTCACAGCTCGGAGAAGTATCAAAACCGGTGCCCCCGTTGATTGTGCCAAATCAATACGGCTCAAATGAGGACTTGATGCCAAAGAAATCTTTAATCTTGTCCGAGCAAGATTCGCTTGAGCATTACTTTGGACAGAGTGGTCTAAATATTGAAGACGTTGCCGCCATTGTTGGATGTCAAACTTTTGAAAAGGCTGAGGTAGTTGATCAATGGAGGGCAAGATTTGAAATAGGTAGAAGTCTAATGAACCCTCAGCATTTATATGAGCTCGGCACACAAATGTTTGCAATAAACAAGTGGTGCATGGAGGCGTCTAAAAGGGGAGATAATTGGATTTCTGTTCCTATTCGACAACATCACTACTTCCGTGGAGATGACCTCATATACGTCCATTTCGAAGAATTGCACCAATTATGTCACATCAATACTCTCGACAGATCTCTCATCAGGTACTTTTGTCTGTAAGTATTTTTTTATTAAACTTCTACCTTGTTTAATTATATGTATATAATCCTTAAACACTTATGATTCCACTTATGATTTGTATGTATATATGCAGGCACCAAATGAGAGAGCTCAGAAGCAAAAATGACAATAGTATTGGGTTTGTTGACCCTTATATTGTTTTCAAGGCTCCACAGGCAGTGTGGACAGCATCTCATGAGACAGAAATCGGCACCAATCTTATGAGGTTCTTTGTGAACCACAAAGAAAAACAAAAAATACTCTTCCCTACAACTTCTAGTGAGTTATATAGTTATTAAGTGTATGCATATTTTATTTTACTTTTTATTACTCGATTCGGGTTTTATATAGTTATAGGCCTGACTATATATATATGTAAACAGCTTTCACTGGATACTCATGGTCATTGAAATTCCCAAGAACTGATTGATAATCTATGACTCAATGAGAAAACCACAAGAAAATATAAACATTATTCAAAGGTACGTAATGTCGATCTCAGCTAGAAGAATATCATGATATGACTCTGTAATTATTAGTTGACGATCCACAATGGCTGTGTGTAGGGTTTGGGAAAGATTTATTTACCGTGAACATCTCATTGGTTGTAAAGAGCCGCTTAATATAATTCATCCATTGTACTAGCTAGCAAACTTTCGTAAACTTTTAGCTTTCTTATTGTCGCGGTCGTGAATCTTTTTTAATATATCATACAGTGGTGTTTAAGACAAGAAGGGGGAACAACCTATGTGCATATTACGTGTGCAAATTCATGATGGTACAAGTCAATCAAACATCCACAGAGACGCTCAAAGTACGTTATATGTCTCTTTTCATTATCTCCTGAATTATATTGTTTTTATTTCAAATTGAAGACGGAATGGTTGAGGGAAAAGGTCATGCAAAAAGACCGCATCAAAGCTATTCAAGAGACGATAGCAGGATCTCTCCACGAGCAATTGATCAATCCAAACAGCGAGTTTCACTTCAACGGCAATGAAACTCTTATTCCAAACAACGATGATCATTTGTATCAGTTTTAGAGATTAGCAGAAAAAACTCTATGTATATATGTGTTACGAATTTTGTACTTATAAAACTATATATAAAGCTTTTTAAATATCTATCTATTTAATTATTGATGTGGTCTATTCATTTTATTATAGACAAAGCTTAATTATAAAGCTAAGCCTACAATTTTCATTTTTATATGCTTGATATGCGTGTAATATATATATTATTATATCAGCATAAAATATGTATTGACAAACCTACCATTATTATATAAAAATAATAAACAGAACCGAAGAAATGAACGCGAAAAAAAAAGAAAAAAAGTAACCCTTTAAAACCGGTCAGTGATACCAACCGGTGTTAAAAGGTCCTGCAACGTGGCAACCCTGGCAGGACCCTTTAACACCGGTTGGTTCTGCAACGTGACAATCCTGACAGGACCCTTTAAAATGATTGGTATAACAAACCGGTGTTAAATGGGAGGCTTTAGCTCCGGTTCTCCGAACCGGGACTAAAGGGTGGGCCTTTAGTCTGCAAGGGCAGCACCGGCTCGGGAACCGGAGCAATAGGCTCTTCGCGACCGGTGCTAATGCCCGAACGTGCAGCTTAATGTATGTGGTTTAAGTAACCAGCTTAGTTATCGACCAAAACGTGCAAGCGAATCAACGACCAAAGAACAAGTGTTCATCTCGTCTATGTGACAAAAGCGATAAGTTATGCTACCTTGCCACTTTTGCTTTGCTAAATTGTCCTTTGTTAATGCTACTGTGTAAACACGTTTCGCACGAGGTTCCTATAAAACTGAAAATATTAAGCCAAATCACAGTCACGGAATTCGAACACGCAATATCACTTGTCGATGTTGCATTAATATGATATATAGATATCAGAACATGTACGGACACATAATTGCAAAGAAAAACGACAAAGCGAGTAGGTCCATTTTAGGTACACATCAAGCAACCACCACTGCAAGGAACAGAACTCAAACGTAAGTTCTTCCTACCCATTTGATGGGCACACCGTACCACGTGCGATAGGGACAAGGAGAAGCTTCTCTTTCCGCCTCGCTGTCAACCCGAACACTTCACTCATGTCGATCTTCTCTGCTCCTTTAGGCAGCTCCCAATCAAAGTGGTACACAAGATTTGCCAGCATGATCTCAATGGTGGCTAATGCAAAGTTCATCCCTGGACACATCCTTCTCCCTGACCCAAAAGGCAGATACTGGAAGTCCTTCCCTTTAAAATCGACTCCCCCGATTTCTCCATCATGGATGAATCTCTCTGGCATGAACTCCTCCGCATTATCCCACGTCCGAGGGTCCCGGCCGATTGCCCAGACATTAACGAGCACAGTCGTGCCAGCAGGAACTTTGAAGTTGTCAACGACATCACAATCCTCTAACGAGAGATGCGGGATGAGGAGCGGAGCCGGTGGGTGCAAACGAAGCGTTTCTTTGATTACAGCTTTCAGATAAGTCATTCTGGAGAGACTGTCCTCACTGATGGCTTCTTGGCAGAGTCTAGTGCTCCTAACCTCATCCTGTAGCTTGGCCATAATATCTTGGTGTAGCATGAGCTCAGCCATGGCAAATTCTAGGATGAGGTACGTTGTGTCCGTGCCTGCTGCAAACATGTCCTGCAGTTCCATCAGGTTTAATTATGTTTGTATAAAAAATGGATTAAGAGTAGAACGTCCTACGAGCAGAATTCAATCTCTTCTCAATCGGCCTGACGTAAACTAAGGAAGGAAATTAATGGAATCGGCAAACTCACCTCCAAGATACCCTTGATGCTTTCTCTGGTGAGCCCATACTCGTGCTGCACGGACAGCAACACATGTATGAAGTCATACTCCTCGTGGTCGCTACCACCAGCATCCTCAACACGCGTTGCAGCAGCAGCTATCTCGCTCGCGTGCTCGTCGATCAGCTTGTCGAGAAGCATGTCCCACGTATCCCTTAACTTTTCAGCCTTGCGACGCGCCGGCGAGACGAGAACGCCTCCCGCGGCCTTGGCGAGGGCAGGGTAGAAGTTCTCCAGGTTGAATCCGGTCACGAGGGCCGCGCCTTCGTCGATCAGCTCTCGGAACACCCTGTCCCGGCCCTCCACCCTGAAGGACCGGCCTGCCACGGCGCGGCACACTATGTCATTGGTGAACTTGCTCAGCAGCTCGCTCATGTCCACCACCGTGCGTGTTGCTGCCGCACCATGGATGATCTTGTTGATTACTAGCTCCACCTGCACGCACGACATATGGCCGGATCAGTGTTCAGTGGACAGAGTAGATATATTAATTTACTGCTCAAAAAACAATGAAGTAAATGTATTTGATTAGGAATGCAATGGCCGTGTTGGTCGTGATTGATTGCATTACCTCTTCCTTACGGGCAGTGCGGTAGGACTGAACCTTCTTGGCGCTAAGCAGGTGCGTGGTGGACAGCTTCTTCGCCAAACGCCACTGCTCGCCGTAGGGTGCCATGGCGATGTCCGACGGCCCGTACAGAAGCACGTCCCCACACACGGACCGCGGCCGGGAGGAGAACACCTGATCGTGCGTGCGCAAGACAGCCTGCGCAGCGCGCGCGGAGGAGGCCACCAGAGTTGGGACCACACCTAGGCGGAGCATCAGGAGGCCATCGACACCATGCCGCTCGACGAGGGCCCGCAGCGAGACGTGCGGGAGCGCACCGACGAGGTGGACATGCCCGATCAGAGGCAGCGCAGGAGGGGAGGGAGGCAGGCTCTTTCTGCCTCGACTACTCCTCGCTGCCCCCGTGGTGAAGAAGCAGCGCAGCAGCACGAAGAGTAGTAGGAGAGGGAGGAGCACAAGGAGAAAAACTTTTGCCGTCGGTGAGTCGCAGGCGAGCTGATCAAAAACTACTTGAGCCATGCGGGACTTGTACTAAAGTAGAAATGTATTTTTGCTAGCTGTGGACATATGTGGCAATTATTGAATGAGGATCTTATATAGACGCATGAGAGAGACTCTGTTAAAGTACCGACAAAAATGATAAGCCCGCACCAACTTGCTAATGTCGAATTCCAATAATGCAGCCAGTTACTCGGTTCCAATTTAAAAATCATCTCATAATTGTCCGAATGGTTAATAGGCGACAATGAAAAGTAATTATACAATTTTTTTAGTTCTGTTTGATGACTAATTGTTAGTTATCGCTAAAAATAATTTGCCCATGCCATGCTTTGATCCTTGACTAAAAGGTGCATTTAGCTTTAGTAATGAACTATTAAATCTATTAGCTAAACGAGTCACTTAGGTCAGTCTCAATGGAATTTTATGAAAGGTTTCATGCACATCTAAGATGGTACTACATGAGCAAACTACATGAAATGACGAGGAGAGAGAAGGAGTTCGTTTCATGGCCACGAAACGAGATAGGCGGCGTTTCCAATACCACAAAATGAGGATGAAAACCGTGTTGAGGAGCTCAGGTGTTTCATGTGAGCCGCTCGGCTTCATACGGGAAGAGATGGATGAGAGAAAAGATAGAGATGGGAGGAAAATAGTAAAATAAGCTATGAAATCATGCAATGAAATTTTACACTGTGAGAGAACCTCGTTTCACGTCAATGTTTCATGTGTTACAAACTAGAAGGTGAAACTTACCATTGAAACTGGACTTATATTGCATCTCTATGTAAAAAGTTTAGTGACGCATAAAACCGTGCCACTAATGATTGCCAGCAGTGACAGGTATAGAAACATCGTGACATGTGTAGCCAAATCGTGTCTATGATGTCTCTAATGAGTCATCAGTAACGCGTATATATAGCCAAAACGTGTCTATGACAATTTCCAGACACTATTATACAAAAGATTAATCGAGCAAAAAAGATTAACCGAGGTGTTTTAGCAAACCGCCTCACATCAAAGGTCATAGTTAATGAGACTTTTTCAAGACGGTTTGATGCTCGCTTCGGTTAATAAAATTAAAAAACAAAAAAAAATTCTAGCGAGCCCATCAATGGAGCCCATAGAGCCCATCAATGAGGCCCACCAAGCCCATCTAGGCGCAGCACCGCCACTCGTCTGATCTAGCAGCACCATTGGGCTCCCACAGCAGATCTACCACCATGGCCACCGGATCTAGCCTCCCTGTGCTGCCACCAGCCGAATCCGAACTCCCTGCAGCGCTACCGGCCGAATCCGACCTCCTTGAGCTGCCACCTGTGAAGAGGGAGAGGTGAGGCTAGCGCCACTGGGGAAGGAGAGAGGTGCGCTGCCACCATGGTCGACGGAGAAGGCTGTGGCGCCCCTGCTCGAGACCGTGGCCGTGGGAGCATGCCATGGTGACCCTACTCGACATTGTGGTGCCCTTGCTGGAGGCCGTGGACGCGGGAGAAGGCTGTGGCGCCCTTGCTCGAGGTCGTGGACGTCGGAGAAGGCTATGGCACCCTTGCTCGTGTGCTACAAGAGCCGCTCGCACCTACGAAAGAGAGAGAGTCGGAGAGACAGAGTGAAAGGGAGTTAGAGAGACGGAGAGGGATGCGGAGGGAGAGGGGGTAGCGGTGTGAGTGGATCTGAGGGGGAGGGTGGGGCAGCGAGAGTGGGAGGGGCACAGGGAATGGGGTGGTACGGGAGACCTAGGGTCTCTTCTACTTATATAGCATGACCACTTACCGAGCCGAGTGGGCTTTTTGCTGGGCCAGGCCACTATTATAACCGCCTCCGTAAATCGATCTTGCAAGGCGGTTATTTGTGACCGCCTTAGTTAATAAAAAATGAACATCTCGGTTAATCCGATGCATTAACCGAGGCAGTTCAAATTTGTGCCCACCTCCGAGGGGGTTTAAAAAGGTCATGGTTAAGTTTTTTTGTATTAGTGAAAAGGAAAAAAAATCTTTGTCTGGGCCTTTATATACATTCAGACCATGTATTTATATTAAACAACAGAAAGCTAAGCCTATTGTATGCTGAATTTAGCAATTACAATTACAAAGATTTATTTATCTAGTTCCAAGTGCCTACCAGAACATTAATAGTTGCAAAATGTAGACTTAAAATCCTACACATGTTTACTACAACAACATGAATTTACCAAATTCACCACTGATCATCATCTGTCAGGTGTCATTCATAACTTTGCCGCTTCCATGCCAAAATGGGAGATGGGAGAAAAATTGGTTTCACTAAAACATTCTAACTTCCAAGAAAAATGGACAAAAAAGGGTACTGATCATAGTTACATGTTAATTAGTTACAGTTGTCACACTCATAAATAGCACCAGAAAATTGGTAGTAGAAAGGCATATTCTATGCTGTAAATTACACCGGTGCAGCCTATAAATAATATAGGTGTAATTATGTATAATCTGAACCATCATGACTACCATCAGGTTCACTTGGTGTTGAGGCAAAAATGATGCCTGAGCAATCATGAGCTGCCCCAAATTAAAATAAACTTATTCCTTTGTGTGCTGAAAATCATAAATAGTCTGTATCAAGCTTACTGCATCTATTACCTGGAATGACTTGGCAAAGACAAGAATTAACACTGAACTCGAGCTGACGAAAGAATTGATCGAGTTCTACACATTCAAATTTCATGCTCTTTTTTATTAACTGGATGCCATGGAGCTTTTGACAGGCAATGGCATAGAATGATCAGAGTTCAATTGACTAGTCAGTGACAACTGATTAAATTGACAAGAGTGCTAAAGGATAGCACAGCAGCAGATTAATTGGAAATTGGCGAGCAATCCCTTCGTGGCTAAAAGCCTAGTCTTCCTTGCAGGACATGAATTTTGCAAAATTTGCAGGACATGTCAAGGCATATCAGAAACTCACCTGGCACTAGTTTTTAGAGTCCCCTTACTCTTTGGTCCGCATGCAACATAGACAACATTATCAAACAAATTTAGATCAATGAATGTCTGAGGAGTGGAGAAGAAGCATATTGGTGCCAATCTACAAGAACAAGGGAGACATCCAAAGTTGCACTAATTATATGGGAATTAAGTTGATGAGCCACACGATGAAGCTATGGGAGAGAGTTATCGAGCATTGACTGCGAGAAACAACATGGGTGTCTACGAACCAATTCGGTTTCATGCCTGGAAGGTCAACCATAGGAGCAGTTTTCTTGATAAGACAAGTTATGGAGCGGTTTAGGGAGAAGGTCCTACACATGTTTTCATTGACTTGGAGAAGATATCAAGGAATACTATGTAGTGTGCTATGAAACCCAAATTTCAAGAATGAAATAGGACTCATGTGCACCCTAGAAACCGTCACACAAATAAGTTGATAGATCTCAAATAGCATCATCACAATGTTTATCACATAATGAATGAATATTCATAACATAATCTTGATAATAATAAAAGTTCTAATAAATAAACTCTCGCCGGAAGCACCACACAGGGACAACAGTCGACTGGTTGACTCCAACCCTAGTACTCATTACGCTAGTCCTCAATCCAGTCTTCTTCGTTAGCACATCCTAAGGTGTTGTGAAATAGCAACAATTAGCATATATTATACTCAACAAGCATAACTAGGGGCTTATGAGGCTCAAATAGCTGAAACTAGTTTAACTGTATTTAGCTTGTATGTGTAATACATAGTTATCATGTAGTAGCAACAAGGTAGCATATAAATCTATAACCACGTGATCAATGTAAGCATAATTAACTCAAAGCATAATGATAAGTAAATAAACATATTAACGTAATAAGCATCATCATTTTTAATATAAATGTCCCCAAGGCCGCTCGTGTCTGTGAGCACGGCTAGTATAGTAGTTTAATAAACACTCTGCAGATGTTGTACATCTTTATCCATGAGTCGTGGTTTACCCTTTCGTCCGAAATATCTAGTCTCTTAACCCCCTTCTCAAGGAGGTTGGTAGGGTTCACTATAAAGCCTTTCAAAAGTTAGTCTAACAAGTTAAGGCCATTAGATTCACTCGGCAGGCAAATATAGGGCCTCCCTTCTCATGGAACGTAACATGCAGCCTATACACAAGGATAGAGGTAGCACTATACCTAACATGTCAAGCCATACTTATGCCATTTAAGGTAACCACTAACAAGATAGAAAATATATTCATACTAAGCTAAAGCTAGATGTTGGCGAAGTGAGCATAGGGCTCGTCGGCAACTAGGAGGAGCAGGACCTCTGGCCTGGCAGGGGCGAAGATCAATGCAAAAGTAGGGGACGTCGTTGCTCGGGGCTGCAAGGGCGCCATGCGTTGCGTAATAAAGGAAGGCGTTGGGTGACAAGAATGGGATTAAAAGCTTCCAACCAACCACTAAGATCACATTTACACTCCCTTTTATATGGTTGTTGACGGTCCTTAAGTGAGAAATTCAACCGTCAACTAAACATGGAAAAGGATCAATATGAACCAAACACCTAGAATTAGGGTTTTATGTGACAGAATTCCACGAGTTTTCGTGTTTATCTATTTCTACAGGGGGTTATCAGAAAATATGGAGAGAAGGCCCACACATCAGGTTTACAACGAGATAATTATGTGCCAAGCAATTTTCCTCACCCTAGAAGAGTCCAGAAGCCACGGGAGCGAACGGAAGGCCAAACGGGGCCGGGGGCAGGGCGCCCGCCCAACCCCCTTGGGTGCCCGCCCAGCCTCTGTGGCGAATTAGGCCAGGTCACGCGGATCGTGCTCCACCGCCTCTAATCTTCAAGGAAAACCGTGCGATTAAAGTCGGTTTGATCCAACGACCCACATTCATTTGAGGGGGCTATATAAGCAAGGCCTCTCCACCCTAGGAGAGGAGGAGAAATCATTATCAGAGAAAGCCATCAAAGTTAGGGTTTAGGAAGTTCTCTCCCGCAGAGAATTAGAATTAGCTACTCCCAATTCCTTTAGGTTCTATAGGATTGATTAGATAGAATTAGAGAAGTAGAGCATTACGCTCTGGATTTCGGATCTTCATCAATAAAGATTGATATTATTTCATATCTTTCTATACTACTTTATTCTAATTGCATTATGTCTCTATTTATTATGTTCTTAGTTTGCTCTAGTTCTATATTTGATATAGTTATGATTGATAATGAGTTCATGTATAAGTTTGCAAAGCACTTAGCTCTTGACTCGAGGGAGCTAAGTGGTAGATCATATGTGGGCGTGGTGCTTAGATATTATTTACCTGCAAATGTATCCTATTGGCCGGGTCGTGTGGTAGTTCGCGATGGTGACAGCTTCGTTGATTCTTATATAGTCCACCCTCCATCAGTAGGACAGGCAGAATTTGTATTGCGGAGTAAGTCTTGCTATGTTCTGATTTACTTTAGCAATGTTCCTTATACATGAATAAAGAATCTTTTGTGCTATATATGATCTTGTAGATGCCTAGAGTAGATTGTGACTTAGTAGATAGTAGATACTTAGAATCCATTCTCTAGCTAATCCGACGTCACCTTACATTTATGTGTAGTCTATTTCTAATCGCTGTGTTATTTACCCATGAGCTTATATTTCATTATCTTTATTATTATGGCTTACCCCCTGCTAAAGCAAGTGACTGTGTGACGAGTTTCTCATTAATTAATCATGTTATTGCAAGTTTATCTCTAGTCTATGCCTTGATAGATTTTACCCCTGTTTTCGCTTTCATCGTTCTCTTAAGCAAAATATAAATAACGATACCCAGAATACTTTTCCTAGTGAAATGCTACAATGAGATATTTTATCTGTGCGCTTGCGGATAGAA
Organism: Sorghum bicolor; assembly: GCF_000003195.3. Taxonomy (NCBI): domain Eukaryota; kingdom Viridiplantae; phylum Streptophyta; class Magnoliopsida; order Poales; family Poaceae; genus Sorghum; species Sorghum bicolor. The sequence continues at coordinate 30,778,019 of NC_012875.2, forward strand.
TAGATTATTTTCTAGAGAGTCTTCATATTCATAAATACCTTAGTACACTCTAGTGCCATGCTAGGGATGACAACCTAGTATCCAAGTGGTGTTAGTAAGTGTCGACAAGCATTTTTGGCGCCGTTACCGAGGAACGGTAAGGAAAGTCAGGAAGTCGGTCAAGGTTATTCACATAAAAATATTAGACTAGACTATGGAGAAATAATTGCATAAATGGCTACTAAATGAGAAATCATAACAAGGCACCTCTGCTTTGGCTGGTTCACCCTGTTGTTTTTCTATGTTTATATTTTTATACAAGGTAGATCAGGATGGACTTTGGTACATTCAACTATTCATCATCAGAACCAAAGCAATCAAGAAAGAAGAAGCTAGCTACCAATTGCTGAAGCTATGGCACAAAAGACCTTGCAAGAATTCTCTGCTCCAAGTCTTGAGAACATTCCAACTAGTCCAAGATTTGAAGTAGAAGAAGGAGCACCCGAGTTCGAGCTCAAGTCAAGCCTCATCAACTTAGTGCAAGCTACACAATTCAGTGGAAAGGCACATGAAGATGCTAGTACACACTTACATAATTTCTTAGAGATTGGAAGCACAATCAGCATCAACGGAGTTAACAAAGACGTCATACTGCTTTGCCTTTTTCCATTCTCACTAGAAGGGAAAGTGAGGAAGTGGTTCTACACCCATCAAGATAACATCAACAACTAGACGAATTTGTCAGATGCCTTTCTAGCAAAGTTTTTCCCTATAGGCAAAATAGCTACCATAAGAGGAAATATTGTTAGTTTCCAATAGCAGAAGACAGAAACCATTCCAGAAGCATGGGAGCGTTTTCAAGGATACATATCAGATTGTCCTCACCATGGAATGGCCAGATGATTACTTATGTAGACCTTCTACCATAGATTAACCCAGAAGGCTCGTGAGTGCCTAGATGCATCTGCTAAGGGATCATTTTTGGAGCTTACAATTGAAAAAGCAGAAACACTTTTGGATAAGATAGCCGAAAACCAAAGCTGGTTCCAAGACAAAGCTCAACAATGTCATTAAATTGAAGAAATACTCGAAGAAGTAAGTGCACTATCAACTAAGATGGAAAATTTGCTCCATTGGATTGACCAGAGGGCCAAGTTCAAATAAGATCAAAGGGCCATTGAGACAACATACAAATATCAACCTACTTCGAGCCAATCCAATAGCAAAGGTATGAATTTAGGTAATACTTTCAAGCAACTTTCATTAAAAGAGATAATTGCTCAACAAACTAAAACTAATGATGAAGTCAAACAAAGGCTAGATACAAATGAATCATCTCTGAAAGATATACACAATAAAATGGATTTTCTATTAACTGCCTTTGATGAGCAAAACACTCTTCATAAAAAGGTAGAGCTTAAATTAGCAAAGCTAGCTGCTGTATTGCCTGTTGCCACTAACATTGAGCAGATAAAGAACATAACTACTAGAGGAGGGAAAGCCACCAAGGATCCCCCTTATCCAAAAGAGAAGCAAAGAACATCAGCACCAGTGCAACCAGCAGTGATAGAAGAAGAAAGCCCTGTTGAAGCAGAAGATTTGCTACAACCACCAAGTACTGGAGAAATGAGGAAAGATTTCCACGACACCAACTATTTGCCATTTCCCAGATGAAACAGAGAACTGCAGTCAGATGAGCAGTTTGGTAAGTTTGTAGAGGTCATTCAAAAGTTATATGTCAACATACCTCTACTTGGTGCCATATAGGTACCCACATATGCAAAGTACATTAGAGATATTCTTAACAAGAAGAGACCACTGCCCACCACTGAGGTGATCAAGCTGACAGAAGTATGTTGTGCGGCCATCCACAACAAACCACCGAAGAAGAAGAAGAAGGATCCAGGATGTCCCACCATCGATTGCTCGATCGGAAACCAACACTTCAATGCACTTTGTGATCTCAGAGCAAGCGTCAGTGTGATGCCAGCATCAGTCTACAAGAAGCTTGAACATGCAACCCTAGAACCAACATCAATGTACTTACAACTAGCAGATCAATCAGTTCAACACCCGATGGGCATCGCCGAAAACATCCTAGTCAAGATAAGAGATTTCCTTGTGCCAGTAGACTTCGTGGTACTGGACATGTGTCCCGACTCAAAAGTGTCCATCATCCTCGGAAGGCCATTTTTGAGCACCGCAACGCCCACATTGATGTCGGAAAAGGAGAAATCAAGTTCAACATAAACAGACAAGAAGAACACTTCACATTCAAGCCCAGACCAGAGAGAGACTCTACAGTGAAGGAAGCTCATGAAGAAGAACCACTGGAGACACCATCTTCGGAGGAAGGTAATTCAGAAGTTTAGAAAATTTGGAGGTCCACCTTGGGGGACCTAAAAATCCCAAACCCTCGTCGGGAGGTAAATCGGTATTTATCCACATCATTTAAATTCTTGCATTAGTCATATTTATTCATAGCATTATTATAATAATCAAAAGCCCCATATAAATAATATTTATGGTGTGTGACAACTCATATTTATTAATTATTGTGGAGGCACAAAAATATTTTCCCATGATCATTTTCAATAAGTTTTAGTTCTCATAGTTTTTTCTGCATTATATTTATTTATATTAACCTTCTAGAAGCATGACCCACACCCCTTGGGTCCCACATGTCATACACCATACCTCACACACATCTCATCACATTATTTGATTCACCAACATTTCTCCACTCACCAGACGTTTTCCACCGTCCAGCCACCACACACTCAACGTTATTTTGCGTAAGAGCTAGCAAAGGAGGGAGTGGAGAAACATCAGCCACAAAGGGCACCAGAGGAGGGCGCCCGCCCTATCCCCCTAGCCTCCTATAAAAGGCCACCTCCTGCCTCCATCTTCATCACACAAGCATTCCAGAAAACCACGCAAACTTCAGTTTTCGGTTTCTAGAGAAGGAGCTCTTGTAGTGAAGTGAGAAGGAGAGTAGAGTGGAAGAGAAGAGTGGAAGAGAGGTTGGTAGTTTTTGAGTGAGAGCAAGGTCCATTTAGTAAGTAGTGATCCCGCTGTCCAAAGCGGGATTAAAAGTTGCTTAGGGGGGAGTGCTGCCAAAATTAAAACTTGTCTCGGATGACTAACCCCTCGACGACTGACATCTTGGACAGCTAACTACTAACATTTTTCTCTCACATTTCTCCACGAGTTTTTGTTTGTGTCAATTTTTCTACAGGATGTTGAAGAAGATGAAGAGCGTGGGCAAGGCCCTCAAGAACATGGGTACGAGGAGTTCATCCCGACTCTCCTCGCACCAATCGGAGATGAGCATCGACCCGATGCCCCCGCAAGCTCCATCGTCTTCGTCTGGTACATGAGTCAAGATTCTCCTCAAGAAAGGAGACCTTGGACTGAAGACCCGCAAGGAGGAAGTTCTCCAGCAGCTGAAGAACAGGGAGTTCATTCACACCCCCACTCTCGATCCTATTCTGCTGTAAGAAACAGGTATGGATACTGAATTTGACTTGATTTTCCAGATGGTGGGATGGACAAACTTTTGGGACATAACTGAGCTAGGTTCCCGTCTTCTCACTATTGAATTTCTCTTCACTTTGCAACATTATGAGGGGGGAATCGCTTTTCGGATGTTCAAATAGGACATTAGGTTGTCTTGGAGAGAACTGAGCGACCATCTCGGTTCCTCTTCAAGATGCATCCTGGACATTGACTCCGACTTGCCGAATTTTGAGAGGCACCAGTTCTGGAGGGAGATTTCTAGGGATGAATATTATGTTCAAGCCCGAACCAGTGACATGGAACATCCTACTCTCCGGATGTTCCACAAATGGCTCGGGTATAACCTTTTCCACCGCGATGATATTAGAAAAGTCAGAGTAGGAGATCTGCAACTTCTTTATGCTGCTATAAATAAAACACCCACTTCACTTGTTACTCTTTTAGTTTCTCATTAGCTTAGTATACCTAGTCTTTAGGGACCTGTCAGTTGTACTTCACTCATCACTCGTCTAGCCTCTAGTCTCAATTTGCTAGAAACCTCGTCATTGGAATTCATTGACGAGTTACGAATTTATCATGGCTATGACACATTTAGACAAGCTCGGATGCTGAAAAAAGAAGGGAACGTAATGTATATGTTGTATGATAATAAAGGCAAGATTCGGTTACCTAACCTGAAACTTGGCCTCTATGTCGTTCAAAATTATTTGATTGAGATTGCAGTGGCACCGGTAAACCAGAGAGCTCCACAGCGAGTGGCATCCGAAAGGATGACCACCCATCAAGAACGCACCTGGTATGGAGCTGATTCCAGGCCGGAAGAAGCAGCACACCTGCATTATCGCAACTACAACCCTCGAGTTCTTCGGGACCCGTGGGTTCAACATGCTCAGCCACAGGAGCCAACACAAGAGACGTGCCCAGAAGGCCCAGATCACCAGTGGGCGAACCCGCCTTTTCGTACAGGCAGTACTCCACTGATCCGTTTGGAGCTTCAGGGTCTAGGCCCCAGCCCCAATTTGATGCAGGAAGGTACTCCGACGCCTCCTATGTGTTCTCCGATGACTACTACCAATAGGCCGGCACCTTCTTCAATCGCACCGACAACACCCTTCTTGCCATCCAAGATAGGCAAGCAGAACCTGGACAACTCCTGGAACAGCAACAAATGTGGAACCAGGACCATGCCGCTGCAGTACAAGGACTGAGGCAAGACACCACGACGATGAACGACAACATCACCACTATGATGCGATTCTGGAACATTGGGTAGGACCGACAGAGCAACATCTAGCTTGGGGGAGTTCCTCCCCATTTTATCGAGTAAGTTTTTATTTGTTTTTCTTATTTATTTTTCTGTTTTAATATTTCATAAAAAAACCAAAAAGATGCATGATGGAAATGATGAACAGTTGTTCTGTTTACTTACTTTCAAGTACCTAGCTTTCATATTAGAATTCTTCCAAGAATTGCTAAAACTTGAAATTTAATATCTATGGGATTACGAACCTAAAACTAAAGCCTAGGTAAGAGAAAGGCATGATATAAAGTTTGAGCTGCTATTTATCTTTTTCTTACTGCACTAAGTTCTGGAGATTTATTTTGAAAACATGCAAATCACATGATGAGTTTCTAGCATGACAAAATTCCTACCACAGCCATACTTGCTATAACATCTTTTGCTACCTATATTCACATTGAGTTTGATCGAGCTATGTAGACTCTTAGGAGCTTTTCATGTGGTTAAATCAAGATATTCAATTGCACACATCTACTACACCATCCACCACCATTCATTAAAATTGCTAAAAATATTATCACTCACTGTCCTAAGTGTTGTTATTCTCTCTCTCCAAAAAGATTCAATGCAGAAGAAGCATGGGTTATGCAAAAATATGCGAGGAAATAAAAAGGGGCAAGTGCCCGGAACCTCGAAAAAGAAAGAAAAAGAGTGAGACGAGAGGTAAAAATGGACAAGTATCTAGAGTAGAATTAGGGGTACAAAGATGCCCACTTGAGCGGAAAAAATGGACAAGTGTCCGACAGTAGAATTAGGGGTATTTACTACCCACCTGAAAAAAAGAGAGAAAAGAAAAAGATAGTCCATGCTCTCCCAAAGCAAAGATCAAGAGAGGAGGAGAGATAGCAATATGAGGAGCAATGAGAAGTATGTTTTATCATTACTTATATATTTTCACCATTACTATCATTTACTCCACCACACATGCACATCTTGATTTAATTATATGCTGAGTTCCTTGGGATCCATGACTCGATTAGACAACATATGTATGAGCTGTTTTTCACACCTATGAGCTTCACATAAACATTCCCTTAGTTATAGGTAAGTGACATTTTTGGTAAGGATCCACAAAAACCATATATAGAGAGATTGGAGTATCATAGCTGGGAACTCTGAGCTTTATTTTTGAAAATGTATGCAAAACTCCTGAACAAAGGTGAAGTATAGACAGGAGGAATAGTGCTTGACTTAATTATTTTGTCTTTCAATTACTTAAGACTTAAGTGCAGGTACTAAGCTCCATGACACTTCACTCTAATCTGGGAGAATTTTTATGTGAAAGCATGTGTGTCTGTCAGGAAAGAAAACATCGAAGCAACTCCTGATCCATCTGAGTTTAGCTGATTGCTCAGGGACGAGCAAAGGGAAAGCTTGGGGGAGTTTGTTGACGGTCCTTAAGTGCCAAATTCAACCATCAACTAAACATGGAAAAGGATCAATATGCACCAAACACCTAGAATTAGGGTTTTATCTGACAAAATTCCACGAGTTTTGGTGTTTGTCTATTCTGCAGGGGGTTATCAGAAAATATGGAGAGAAGGCCCACACGTCAGTTTTACAACGAGATAATTACGTGTCGCGCAATTTTCCTCAACCTAGAAGTATCCAGAAACCAAAGTAGCGAACGGGAGGCCAGACGGGGCCAGGGGCAGGGCGCCCGCCCAACCCCCTTGGGCGCCCGCCCAACCTCAGTGGCCAATCAGGCCAGGTCACCCGGATCGTGCTCCACCGCCTCTAATCTTCAAGGAAAACCATGCGATTAAGGTCAGTTTGATCCGACAGCCCACATTCATTTGAGGGGGCTATATAAGCAAGGCCTCTCCACCCCATGGGAGGAGGAGAAATCATTATCAGAGGAAGCCATCAAAGTTAGGGTTTAGGAAGTTCTCTCCCGTAGAGAATTAGAATTAGCTACTCCCAATTCCTTCAAGTTCTATAGGATTGATTAGATAGAATTAGAGAAGTAGAGCATTACGCTGTGGATTTCGGATCTTCATCAATAAAGATTGGTATTATTTCATATCTTTCTCTACTACTTTATTCTAATTGCATTATGTCTCTATTTATTATGTTCTTAGTTTGCTCTAGTTTTATATTTGATATAGTTATGATTGATAATGAGTTTATGTATAAGTTTGCAAAGCGCTTAGCTCTTGACTCGAGGGAGCTAAGTGGTAGATCATATGTGGGCGTGGTGCTTAGATATTATTTACCTGCAAATGTATCCTATTGGTCGGGTCATGTGGTAGTTTGCGATGGTGACAGCTTCATTGATTCTTATATAGTCCACCCTCCGTCAGTAGGACAGGCAGAATTTATATTGTGGAGTAAGTCTTGCTATGTTCTGATTTACTTTAGCAATATTCCTTATACGTGAATAAAGAATCTTTTGTGCTATATATGATCTTGTAGATGCCTAGAGTAGATTGTGACTTAGTAGATAGTAGATACTTAGAATCCATTCTCTAGCTAATCTGACGTCACCTTACATTTATGTGGAGTAGTCTATTTCTAATCGCTGTGTTATTTACCCATCAGCTTGTATTTCATTATCTTTATTATTATGGCTTACCCCCTGCTAAAGCAAGTGACTGTGTGACGAGTTTCTCATTAAGTAATCATGTTATTGCAAGTTTATCACTAGTCTATGCCTTGATAGATTTTACCCCTATTTTCGCTTTCGCCGTTCTCTTAAGCAAAATATAAATAACGATACCCGGAATACTTTTCCTAGTGAAATGCTATAATGAGGTATTTTATCTGTGCACTTGCGGATAGAATAGATTATTTTCTAGAGAGCCTTCATATTCATAAATACCTTAGTACACTCTAGTGCCATGCTAGGGATAACAACCTAGTACCCAAGTGGTGTTAGTAAGTGTCGACAATGGCTCAGATCCCCATTACAGCACGGTACTACGTACCATGCCCCGTGACGGTGGTGGGATATTCTAGCATACTCCACCATTGAGTCAGCTACTCTCTAGGCTATCTAAGTAATTTCCTCTTACAGCCCCTTTACAGGTCCATGTGATGACCTTGAAAACCCTACTCGTGGCCCAGGGAAAACATGTGACATGTTCACCACAACCTCGGCCTCCATCTTTCCTCCACTAAAGGTGTTAGATCCTTCACTCTCTCCTGTACGAAGGATTTTTCGCTCGGCTTCGGGGATCCACCGCCTTTAGCCAATCCTTTATGGGTGCCGCATCACGCAAGAGCTGGCTGAGTTGGTGTCAATCATGCGTTGATCCTTCACCCTATCTTCAGCTAAAGGATCCGCGCCTGACTCCTAGAGTTCTTCGGCCTAGGCCCATACTCTTCTATACTTGCACCTCACAAAGTTTGGCCAAGTCAATGTAAATTGTTCTATGGACCTCCGCCTAGTACAACATGAAGGCCCCAGTGAGGTGTGACGAACTGACGATCAGGCCTCCGCTCCCGATCCCAAAGCCTTCACATCCAAAGCAGCTGGGGGAGAAGAAGGTTCCCAATAGTTTTCCCCCTTTTGAGCGTGGGCCATTGTTGAGAGCCCTGGGCTCAAAACCTAGGCCTCCCCCTTGTGGGGGGGAGGTTGCTCCTTCCCCCTAGTGTGCTGAATATGGCCATTACTAGATACTTTTGTTCCTTTAATTGCAACTGCTGTTGACGTGACGATTTCTATCCAAGAATCACGAAAGGCAGAGATTGTAGGTTTCAATTAGGCATCAACAGCTGAACTGCCACAGGCTACCCTATATAAAGGGGAGCCAAGTTTTCCTTACACTTCCATGGGTGTAGCCTTTCTTCTGCCTTCACTTTCACCTGCTATTTTCTGCTAGGTCCAAGACCAATGGCAATACCATCAGCATTACCAACAATGGTGGAGAACGAGAACAACATTCCTGAAGACATATGACCAGAACCGGTCCAAGACCATGAGATGAGACAAGAATTTCGAGACACCAATTACCTACCATTTCCTCATCAGAATAGAAGACCACAATAAGATGAGTAGTTTGATAAGTTCATGGAGGTACTTCAAAAATTATATATCAATATACATTTGCTATATGCCATATAGGTCCCTACATACGCTAAGTACATCAGAGACATTCTTAACAAGAAGAGACCACTGCCATCCACTGAAGTAATCAAGCTCATAGAAGAGTGCAGTACGACCATCCTCAACAAGTTATTAGAAAAGAAAAAGGATCCAGGATGTCTGACCGTCGAATGTACAATTGAAGATCAGCATTTCAACCATACACTCTGTGACCTTGGAGCAAGTGTCAGTGTGATGCCCGCGTCTGTCTACTACATGCTTAATCACACTGCTCTTGAGCCAACATCAATGTGTCTTCAGCTGGCTGATCAATCTATCCGATATCCATTGGGCATCACCGAAAATATTCCAGTCAAGATAAGATACTTCTTCGTGCTAGTAGATTTTGTCGTACTAGATATGCATCCGGACTCAAGAATGTCACTCATTCTCGGGAGACCATTCTTGAGCACTACCAATGAACACATTGATGTCAAGAAAGGATCTATCAAATTCACCATCAACAGTCAAGAAGAGCAGTTCACATTCAAGCCAAAACAAGAGCTCAACTCTTCTGCGAAGATGGTAGATCAAGACAAGACAGATGAATCACCAGAGTCACCCACTCTGGAACCATCAGCGGAATAAATAATTTCAAAGGTCCAGTTTGAAGGACACTAAACTTCGAACCCTCGCTGGAAGGTAACTCGGTATTTACCCGTACTGACCTTTTCAGTTTATATATATTTACTTTACATTACTACATTATAAAATTCTACGCCCCATATAAATAATTTTTTCATTGTGTAACAACCTGTTAAAAATATTTATTGTGGTGGCATAAAAAGATTGATTTAGTTTATATATTTATTCTTAGCTTATTCTCATTTTTAATTCTTGCATTATATTTATATGTTTTATATTTCTTACATGGAGGGTCCACCACCATGGGTCCCACATGTCATAGACCTCACCTAACATACATCACATCACCACCTACTCTCTTCCACTCACCCTCCTCTTTTCCACCAGCCAAGTCCACCAAATTTCCACTCACTTTGCTTAGGATTGAAGCAAAGTTTTCAACCACAAAATTTGAGTGGCGGAGGAGCACACACATGGGTGGCCGCCCCACCTCCTATGGGTGCCCGCCCAGCCACCTCCTCCTCTATAAAAGGGCTTCCTCCCTTCACTTCCACGCACCACACACAAGCCATTTTAGTAGACAAACTTTGAGCTCTCGACCTCCAGCAGTCTAGAGAGAGTTTGGGAGAGAAGGAGAGCTTAGAAAGAGTAGAGATGAGGAGAGAAATTTGGGAGAGTGAGCAAGAGCTCAAGAGCTAGTGAAAGAGAGGTAGTTCTGCGAGAATTCATAGAGAGAACTTAGTGGAAATGCTGTCCAACTAGGATTAAGAAATGTAAAATGAAGGGGAGGTTCTGTCAAGATCCAAACAAGCAACTAGACTTAATCTTGAAAGAATGACTAACATCTGGACGGCTAACCGCTAACCTTTGACTAACCCCCTTGCACTAGTGTTGTTTTTGTCTGAGAATTTGTTGTAGGATGAAAAGCTAGGCGAAGGGAATCGCCAACAAGGTCTCAGGAAGGACCACAAGGAGCTCATCCCTCTACGCCTCATCAAGGGCCGGCTTCGACATGAGCACCGATCCTCCCGTCGACTCTGAGCCACCATCTTCCTCTGCTGAACAAAGGATTCTCCTCACGGCAACTCACCTTGCCTTGAAGGATGCGAGAGAAAAGAACATCTACAATAAATTAGAGAGCAGGAACTTCGTCCACACATCGGTCCTGGATGATGTGTTTCTCTACGAAACAGGTATGGCCACTGAACTTTACACTATTTTTCTAGTTTGTTGGTTGGAGTTCTTTTGCATGTATCACTGAGTTAGGGTCAAAGCTTTTAACCATAGAATTTCTATGCACCCTTCAACTCACCCAGATAGGAGTTTATTTTAGGTTGTTTACCCAATAATTCTGTTTAACAAGGAGAGTTCTTAGCGATCTTTTAGGCTTTCCTTCAAATGCATGTTTAGATTTAATAGAAGCCTTAAAAAATTTTGACACCCATAAATTCTGGATTGAAATTTCTAAGGAACCTTTCTTTCATGGCAATCGTACTCCAGTTATAAAGCCTTATTAGAGTAGGATGAGAGAGTAAGACAATGTCACTATGCCTCATACCAGGAATACCATATACTTTGAGAGAAGGAATATACTATTACTGCCTTGGTAAGGATCTAGAAATACCACAAAAGAGAGATTTGAGAGAGTCATATAAGGAATCTTTGAGTTTTATTTGAAAATCTACAAAAACTCCAGAGCTATAGTTGATCAAAGAACAAGAGACATGGCGCTTGACTTGACCGTTCTATCTTTTAACTGCTCAAAACACAAGTGACGGTTGCAAGCCCCATGGTGGAAGGTAAAATGAGTAAGTTTTAAGTCTTAACAGTTTGCTCTAACTTAGAGATGAGACCTTGTTTGAAAGCATGTGTACCGTCAACATACAAAGGCATTGCAGCAACTTCTGATCCATCACTGAGCCTATCCTTGCTCAAGGACGAGCAAGAGGTAAGCTTGGGGGACTTGTTGACGATCCTTAAATACCAAATTTAACTATCAAATAAACAAGGAAAAGGATCTAAATGCAACCAACACCCAGACTTAGGGTTTTGTCTGACAGAATTCTATGAGTTTTGGTGTTTGTCTATTTCTGCAGGGGGTTATGAGGAAATATGGAGGAAAGGCCCACACGTTAGGTTTACATAGAGATATTAATGTGTGTGATGGCGGTTCTTAATGACATATTTACCCCGCCAACATAGTCCATGCAAAGGAAGAAAAGCATGTATTTTGCTCACATATACTTATTAAATGCTTACCAAGTTCCACATGTAGTGCAAGTTGTGTTTCGCAGATCATATACAGGCATACAGGTGGAAAGCAAATAAAAAGGCGCAATCCGACACGTCAAAAAAATGCGCAAATAAACAAGTACCCAAAAGCCGAATATAGAAGTGCATCAATTTGCAGGTGGATCTGGACTCAGGGGCCCGAGAGGAAGGCAACGGGCTTCGGGCCGGGGCCAGCGGGGCCCACCAGGGGGCGGCCGTCCCCTAGGGTTGGCCGACCCTGGCCCAGCCCATCTCGGCACCGCCTTTCGCAGAGGCGGTGCTGAGCCTATCCTCCCGCAGTCCCCGCGTGCAAATTGCAGTTTACACCCTGGGGAACCGACCTTCCCCACCTATTTAAGGAGGGGGAGAGGGAGGCTCCATTCATCTCATCACATTCACAATCAACACTCCACCTTCAAGGCACTTGGGCACTACCTCTTCTTAGTTTTTCCTTTTAGCTTTTAGAGAGAGAGTTGGGTGAGCTATCAAGGAGGGCTTGGCTCCTTGGAGAGAAACTTGGGTATGAATAAAAAATATCTTTACTCCAAGTCCATGCCTTATCATGTCTGATATAGTTCTTCATATGAACTAGAGTATAGTTCTTATGCTATGGTATATGATATAGATCATAGGCCATGTTTTATGATGCTAGCATATGAACTAGAATATAGTTCTAGTGGAAATGATATGATATACATTTTAGTATATAGTTCTTATAGTATAATGCTACCCTAGGGCTAGTAGTGTATTATATGAACTAGTGCTAAGTGTATGTTGTATTATTCTCACTTAGGACTTTAGTCTAATTGCTTCATGTTAATTAATTTCCTAGAAATAGCTTTGTGTGAAGATGGGGGTTTATCATGCTCTTTTAAGTAGGCTCGGGCTTCTTACCTGTCGATCCGTAGGGTCGGGGACCCGGGGGAGTCCGAGTAGGTTCTTTGCATGTAAGCATGGTGCTTGGATGTAAAGGCCGGGTAAATGCATTGTCCTAGTCCACGGTTGAGGGGATGGCGGCAGGTGGTGACAGCCCTGTCCGTCCTTGGCATTCCCCCACGTTCGGCTAGGGTGTAGGAGTCTAAATAGTTGCGGAGGTTGCTGGCAGACCAGTACTCGCGTAACCTCCCAAACCATCTAAACACAGGACTAGATCTAAGTAGTATAATTACATGATTAACTTGTTCTATGACATGATCTGTATCTAGGACCACACCTGCTCCAATAGGTTGTTTGTTTATTCTTTGATTCAATTCATTCTTTTTAGTCTATTTTTATTCCTTAGCCCATATGCCATGCCTAGATTGTGATGGATCACTATTCTACATATAAATGTTTATCACTTGCTATGACCTTTGATTCCATTATTGCTATCATAATTACTTGATCTATGCTTATCTTAGAATCCTTAACATATTAAGCCTTCCTTAGAGCGAACCTATAAATACAACACTCGGTAAATCCCCAGGTTGAAATGCTACACGATAATTCCCGTCCGCTTACGGTACTTAAACTCTAAACCTAAGGAACTATCACCCCGGTATATACTTAACACTGTTGCTAGACATGCGCCGAGCTAGTGACCTGTTAAGGAATACCAACATGGCAATCCTAGTGCCACTACCATGATTAAGAACTGGAACCCTACCCTAACGGTAATAAGGCGCCGTTATCGGGAAGGTAGATCTAGCTTCCTATTCAAGGTGGTGATGCTACGGATCCGCCAATATAACACTGCCAATGTCATTATCATGAGTAGAGCAGAACCCTATTCTAGGTAGTGACGCTAAGAAACGCTAACAAGCATTTCTGGCACCGTTGCTTAGGATAGATTTATACTCTAATCTTGGTGATTGCATTAGTAAGTGTTATCACGACATTTCTGACATCGTTGCTGAGGACGGATTAAACCCTGTTCTTAGTGATGATGTTAAGAAATGCCAACAAGCATTTCTGGCGCCGTTGCCGGGGAAGGCTAATATGAAAATGATTCTAGATAAATATAATCAAGTAATCTGATGTGCGTAATGAGTCAATTATTATGCAGGCTAACTCTGCCTGTTTTCTCCCTGTTGCGGATGAAACAGGAGGAATAGTGTATGCCTGGTTTCTCTTTGCCGGAAAACTACATCTCCGATCCCGAGGCACTCCTAAGGACTAGACGGTCTCAAACCGTTTCGTCTTCTGCTACTCCACCGACAAGTGAACCATCCGGTACCGCACCAACCCCGAACGAACTCATGGTCGCCGAGAAGACACTCCGCGAGTTCTCCGTGCTCGCTGTCACCAACGTGGCCACTGGCCCCGCTGTTGACACGGCCGGCAAGAACTTCGTGCTACGCACCGGCCTGATCACCATGGTGCAGGCGAGCCCATTCTGTGGCTTGCCAAGCGAGGATGCGAATGCACACCTTCAACACTTCCTGGAGCTATGTGACACGATTGTCATGAAGGACATCACTCCTGATGTCATTCGGCTCCGCCTCTTTCCTTTCTCCCTCGTGGGGAAGGCGAAGAGGTGGTTCTATCAAGATAAGGAAGCTGTCACCATGTGGGCAAAATGCTCTACGGCATTCCTCGCCAAGTTCTTCCCCATAAGCAAAACCAATGCTTTGAGGGGAAGGATTGCCAGTTTTCAACAAAATGCCAGCGAAACAATCCCTGAAGCATGGGAGCGGCTAAAAGAGTACATCCTAAGCTGCCCCCATCACGGCATAGAGAACTGGATGGTGCTCCATAACTTCTACAATGGGCTCACGCCCATGTCAAAGGGACACCTAGACGCCGCCGCTGGAGGCGCGTTCCTATCACTTACCACCGCCGAGACCAAGGCCCTGATCGAGAAGATGGTAGAACACCAGAGCTGGGGGGAGGACAGAACTCAACCACCAGCTGCCAAAACACAAAAAGGCATGCATACCGTGAAGGAGACGGATATGCTTGCCGCAAAAATAGATTTATTGATGAAGCAACTCACCGTGAGGAACCAAGAGAACCCCTCGAACTCGGTGCAGGCCATAGACTCACACATGATGTGCGAGGTCTGTGGAGAAGTTGGCCATTCGGGGAATGATTGCCTCGAAACCCGTGAAGACGCTGCCTACATCAACAATGGGTCCGGCAACAAGGAGGCGCCAACCAAGGTAATGGTTGGAATAATCAGTCACGCTCTTCATTCCAAGGTAATTCGAGTTTTAATTCGAATCAACCTTCATTAAAAGACCTAGTTCTTGGACAAGCTAAAATAAATGAAAACTTAACTAAAAAGTTGCTGTCCAATGATAAGGTTTTAGAAAACGTAAATACGAAATTAGAAAACTTGACTTCTTCTGTTCATAATCAACTGAGCTTTAATAAGATGCTTGAAACACAAATAGCTCAGATTGCTGCTGCCCTTCCTACTGAATATAAAAATAATTCTGAAAATGTAAAAGCGGTGACCACGAGGGGTGGTAAGACCACTCGTGATCAACCGAACCCTAACGCTGATGCAGGGAAGGACAAAGAGCAACAGGAGATAACAAAGAAAACCCAAAAAGATGTCAGACCAGAAGAAGAGGAAATGGCACCAAAAGACCCATTGGGGTACACGGACACCACGTACCTGCCATTTCCCACAAGAAATAGAAAACTAGCTGTGGATGAACAATTCACTCGCTTTGTTGAGATGATCGAGAAGATACATGTAAGCGTTTCTTTGATGGACGTTCTACATGTACCTTCTTATGCCAAGTACATCAAGGATATCATCAATAACAAGCGCCCACTGCCATCCACTGAAACAATTAAGCTGATGGAAGAGTGTAGCGCTGCTATACTCAACCGTCTCCCGGAGAAGAGGAAGGACCCGGGGTGCCCTACAATCACAAGCTCAATCGGAACTCAGCGCTTTGATCATGCGCTATGTGATTTAGGAGCAAGCGTAAGTGTGATGCATTTGACCAGCTCAACTTCACTCAACTCAAGCCAACCACGATGACTCTCCAACTGGCCGACTCTTCGGTCAGGCATCCAACGGGAATAGCCGAAGATGTACCAGTACAAATCAGAGGACTGTTTGTTCTCGTGGACTTTGTGGTGCTTGATATGGAGTTAACCAAGGAATCACCATTGATCCTTGGGAGACCCTTCTTGAGCACCGTAGGAGCACAGATTGATGTGAAGGAAGGAAAGATCAGTTTACACATCAATGGGAAGGAGGAGAAGTTTGAGTTCAAACCAAGGCATCAAGAGCAATGCTCAATGATCTGGGTTAGATATGGACCAAATAAACAGATAAAAGAGGTGTAGATACAGCCTGAAATTATTTATAGCATCTCTAAATCAGTAAAAAGACCTACACAAAAGCCGGAGCAAAAGAAAAAGGCAGCTCCCAAAAAGAAACATGAGGAGCAAAATAAAGCTTGTAAGCAAAACAAGGCTCCGGAAGAAAAAGAGAGTCCCCTTCCACCAAAGAAGGTATGGAAGGAGATCCAAAAGGCCACCACACCACCAAAAACCAATCAGATGAAGTGGAGGCCAAAGAAGGAACAAGCATCTCCGTCCACTTCTCCTAGACAAGGAGATCCATCACCAAGCACGGGAGAAAAAGGTCTTGCTCACCAGACCTAAAAAGGTAAGCCCTGAAAAAAAATTAAACAATAATAATAATAAACACCGACCATAAGCTAGCTTGGGGGAGGACCCCCAATCTCGAGGTTATCTGCATTGCATATTTATTTTCGTGCATCCTTAATTTTAAATTAGCATGTTTACTTTATGAAATTTCCATGTTTTAATTATTGCATATAAAAAAATGATGAAAAATGCTAAAAAGACAAAAATATAATTCCACTCTTATATGTGATGTAAGATATATGCTTCTTCCTTGTTCAAATGATGAATAGTTGCTCTATCGTAATTTCTTTCCAGTATCTAGTTTCAACCTTGAATTCTCCAAATTAATAAAATGATTAAATGCGTGGGTTGCAAAATGCTCTATCTAAAGTCTAAAGTAACTAATGGATATATTTGTGATGATCTGAGCTGCTAGTATCCTGTTCTAAACAACGCTAGAGTTCTGGAGTTTTTACAAAAATAAAATAATCACATCGAGTTAGATTAAGCTTTGTTGACCCTTTGAGAGGTTGTCATACCATTGAAAACAAAAATATTTCATTATGTTATCATCTCAAAAGTTTGTCAGAAGGCATATGGCAATGAAAAAGAAAAAAATGCATCCGAGGAAATAAAAAGGGACATGTGTCCGAAACCTCAAAAAAGAAAGATCACGAGAAAATAAAAAGGGACATGTGTCTGGAACCTCGAAAAAATAAAAATAAAAAAAATAAAAAAAGGACAAGTGCCCAACAGTAGAATTAGCCACATAGCCATGTGTCTCTAATAGACAAAAAGAGAATGATGGAAAAGAAAAAGTTTTCAAAAATTCAATGGTATGATTAACTTTCTCTTTGGATCCATTGTTTAATTTGACAAATAAATGTGCTAAGTTTTGAAAATAAAAAAACTCTAGAACAAAAGTGAAGTAAACAACTGGGGACATAGCGCTGGATCTGATCAAATCCATCCTGCAAATGCTTAAGGACCCAAGGTATGAGCAATAAGCCCCATGACATATCTGTTCAAAATTCAAAGGAGAATTCTTGTTTGAAGGTATGTACTAGATAGAAGTGAAAATATTGTAGCAACTCCTGATCAACAACCAAGATCTTAGCTTCTTGCTCGAGGACGAGCAAGGGGTAAGCTTAGGGGAGTTTGTTGGCGGTTCTTAATGACATATTTACCCCGCCAACATAGTCCATGCAAAGGAAGAAAAGCATGTATTTTACTCACATATACTTATTAAATGCTTACCAAGTTCCACATGTAGTGCAAGTTGTGTTTTGCAGATCATATACAGGCATACAGGTGGAAAGCAAATAAAAAGGCGCAATCCGACACGTCAAAAAATGCGCAAATAAACAAGTACCCAAAAGCCCAATATAGAAGTGCATCAATTTGCAGTTGGATCTGGACTCAGGGGGCCGAGAGGAAGGCAGCGGGCTTCGGGCCGGGGCCAGCGGGGCCCACCAGGGGGCGGCCGCCCCCTAGGGTCGGCCGACCCTAGCCCAGCCCATCCCGGCACCGCCTTTCGCAGAGGCGGTGCTGAGCCTATCCTCCCGCAGTCCCCGCGTGCAAATTGCAGTTTACACCCTGGGGAACCGACCTTCCCCACCTATTTAAGGAGGGGGAGAGGGAGGCTCCATTCATCTCATCACATTCACAATCAACACTCCACCTTCAAGGCACTTGGGCACTACCTCTTCTTAGTTTTTCCTTTTAGCTTTTAGAGAGAGAGTTGGGTGAGCTATCAAGGAGGGCTTGGCTCCTTGGAGAGAAACTTTGGTATGAATAAAAAATATCTTTACTCCAAGTCCATGCCTTATCATGTCCGATATAGTTCTTCATATGAACTAAAGTATAGTTCTTATGCTATGGTATATGATATAGATCATAGGCCATGTTTTATGATGCTAGCATATGAACTAGAATATAGTTCTAGTGGAAATGATATGACATACATTTTAGTATATAGTTCTTATAGCATAATGCTACCCTAGGGCTAGTAGTGTATTATATGAACTAGTGCTAAGTGTATGTTGTATTATTCTCACTTAGGACTTTAGTCTAATTGCTTCATGTTAATTAATTGCCTAGAAATAGCTTTGTGTGAAGATGGGGGGTTGATCATGCTCTTTTGAGTAGGCTCGGGCTTCTTACCTGTCGATCCGTAGGGTCGGGGACCCGGGGGAGTCCGAGTAGGTTCTTTGTATGTAAGCATGGTGCTTGTGTGTAAAGGCCGGGTAAATGCATTGTCCTAGTCCACGGTTGAGGGGATGGCGGCAGGTGGTGACAGCCCTGTCCGTCCTTGGCATTCCCCCACGTTCGGCTAGGGTGTAGGAGTCTAAATAGTTGCGGAGGTTGCTGGCAGACCAGTACTCGCGTAACCTCCCAAACCATCTAAACACAGGACTAGATCTAAGTAGTATAATTACATGATTAACTTGTTCTATGACATGATCTGTATCTAGGACCACACCTGCTCCAATAGGTTGTTTGTTTATTCTTTGATTCAATTCATTCTTTTTAGTCTCTTTTTATTCCTTAGCCCATATGCCATGCCTAGATTGTGATGGATCACTATTCTACATATAAATGTTTATCACCTGCTATGACCTTTGATTCCATTATTGCTATCATAATTACTTTGATCTATGCTTATCTTAGAATCCTTAACATATTAAGCCTTCCTTAGAGCGAACCTATAAATACGACACTCGGTAAATCCCCGGGTTGAAATGCTACACGATAATTCTCGTCCGCTTGCGGTACTTAAACTCTAAACCTAAGGAACTATCACCCCGGTATATACTTAACACTGTTGCTAGACATGCGCCGAGCTAGTGACTTGTTAAGGAATACCAACATGGCAATCCTAGTGCCACTACCATGATTAAGAAGTGGAACCCTACCCTAACGGTAATAAGGCGCCGTTATCGGGAAGGTAGATCTAGCTTCCTATTCAAGGTGGTGATGCTACGGATCTGCCAATATAACACTGCCAATGTCATTATCATGAGTAGAGCAGAACCCTATTCTAGGTAGCGACGCTAAGAAACGCTAACAAGTATTTCTGGCACCGTTGCTTAGGATAGATTTATACTCTAATCTTGGTGATTGCATTAGTAAGTGTTATCACAACAATTCTGGCATTGTTGCTGAGGACGGATTAAACCCTATTCTTAGTGATGACGTTAAGAAATGCCAACAGTGTGCGGCAATTTTCTGTCATCTAGAAGACTCCAGAAGCCACGGGAACGAGCAGGAGGCCGAGCGGGCCCGGGGGCAGGGCGCCTGCCCTCCCCCCTAGGGTGTCCGCCCTGGCCTGAGAGCCAATCAGGCTTCGCCTCACGGATCATGCTCCACCAACCTAAGAGATCAAGGAAAACCGCGTGATTAAGGTCAGTTTGATCCGACGACCCATGTTCATTTAGAAGGGCTATATAAGCAAGGCCCTTGGCCCCTGGATGAGAGCAACTCTCTCGAACCTTAATTCATTCATTCATCTAAGGAGAAGAGCCTATGATCAAGCCCTAGAGCCACCACATCATCTAGATCTCTAGTTTAGCATAGCTACATAGGATTAGAACTAGGAGTTAATCTTCGATTGGTTTCTGGATCTGTCAAGAGGATTCTTGGTAATTCCTCTATTGTTCTTCATTTGTTCATCATTGTTCTTCAATATTATGAATATGACTTTGCTCTATTTCAATATATTCATTATGACTTTGCTCTACTTATTTATATTTGCAATTATATCGTTCTTAGTTTATCATGGTTGGCTTAGTTAAATCTGAATTATATACATGCTTAGGATCGTATAGCATTTATCCATGTGTACAGTGGGTAAATTATAAGTATTGTGTAGGCGTGGTGCCTATACCGTATTTATCTACGATTATACCCTATATGCCGGATCGTGGGGTGGTTCGCGGTGGTGACAGCTCTGTTGATTCTTATATAGTCCCCCTCCTGTGTATAGGGCAGGCAGAGCAACATTATTACAGGGGAGTGATTGCTATGTTTCTCATCTTCCTTGATAATATCACTATGCATGTGCGTAATCTTGTCTCGCAATGATTGCCATGTATAATTACACTAACTATGATATGCTAGACTTTATAGTTAAGAATAACTTAGGAAATATTCTTGTAGTTCATCCTAATTCCATGCTAATGACTTACTAGAATATCTGTTGAGGTGCGTATCATTATCATATGTGGCTAGTTATGCTGATCAGAATAGTTATCTTTGTCACCATTCATATTTTATCTATATTTTATGTGACACTTACCCCTGTATTGATGAGATAGATGAATGCTCTCTATTACACATGCAATGATACTCAGTTCCATATTTCATTCCATCATTATTAGTAATCCCTTCCTAGTGGTAAAAATATAAATAACGATACCTGGAATACTTCCCGGTTAAAATGCTACATCGGTATTAATCTGTGCGTTTGCAGATTCCATTTATTATTTATCTAGATGAGCAATTGCATATTTCAATACAGCATCTCTCATGTCATGCTTCGCATGACAACTTGGCTTAAGCGGCATGAGAGATAGGTTCGACATTTTTGACGCTGTTATCAGAAATGAAAACTAAGTCTACTTTTGGTAATGACGTTAAGAATACCCAACAGGCGCCGATCAGCACCTGGTGGGGGCGGCCGGCCCCACTGGGTCTCCGTGCGGATCCTGTCTTCTCTCAAATGTTCGAGAGCCTTCTCTGATCCTAATGGCGCGTGATTTCTTCGTGGTTAAGTTTTGTGATTTTTATGCACTTTAAACCTCTTTTACGCTTCTCTGAAATAGTCCCTAGAAAATAAATAATTCACCAAAACTCATGGAAATTATTAGTAACAACCCTATTCTAATAGATATTCATGTATAATGCAGGGATAATTGATAAAAAATGTTGGTTGTTAACAAGTGTCAACCGAAACTTACCTAGGGCCTTTTCGTGATCATGGAGAGCTCGGAAGAGAACGGCAGCGTGGGATGGCAGACAAGAAAATCGGTGAGATTTGACCTTCGCGATGCGGTGTCTAGGGCAAGTCTGGTGCTGCAAAATCAGGAAAAGGGAGCGTGGGAAAGAGTCACGGGCTTTATAGGGAGGGAGATTGTGGCTTGTTCACGAAATCCTGAGGATACTGGGATTAGGTTGCCATCCTTGGGGTCCTTGTCAAGCTCAACGCAGGGAGAATAAAGGAAGGGGAGGTAGACACCGTGAGCTGGGCCAAAGCGAGAGAGCTGGCCGCGTGGGAGTTGGACCGGTGCCATTGCGCGCTGCCAAGGAGGGGATGGTTTGGCGGGCCATGGGAGCACTGGGCCGAGTTGCCTCCGGTAGGCTACGATATCAGGCTGGGAGGTGAGGGAGTTGGGCCTTCGGGCCAAAACCAGAGAGGGATGGAGTAATTGTATTTCCTTTTTTCTAATTTCTAAACCATTTTCAAATAGAATTTGAGTTCATCTGAAATTTTAAACAAAAACACACAACACCAAAATAAAACAATGACCAACATATATGCAAAAACATGTTCCTAACCTTATCATGGGTTTTAATTTCAACAAAAGTTATTGACATGCTAAATTAAATGCCCATAAAATACTTAAATAAATCCAATTTAATACTAGTTATTATAAAGCAATTTTTTGGGTGTTACAAATTCTAGCCCCCTTAAAAGAATCTCGTTCTCGAGATTGAACAGTGCGAATGTGACTTTTTCAGATCATCCTCTCTTTCCCAACTTACTTCTACTTCTAAATACCAATTTTATTACATTTTGGACATTTTAATAACCCGACTTCTAGTGACTCTTTTTGTTGTCTCAAAAATCATAACCAGAAATTCGTCATATGTAAGATCATCTTTAACACTAACTTCTTCTAAGAGTATTTGCTCTGCAGGTACTCACAAACACTGTTTAAATTGTGACACATGAAATACATCATGCAAATAACAGTCACCTTGACAAATGTATTTCTAAAGGCTGTTCGGTTTGTACTAATTTGTATAAGCAGCTATATATCGAGCCATCTCTGTCATCAGTGTAAAAAAAAAAACAGCTCCCGTCACTGGAACCCATTTCAGTAGCAGTGTAGTACTGTTCACTTTCGAAATTTCTAAGATGCGGCTTGTTCCAATGTTTATTTTCGGGCATAATGTTGTGAGGTCGTAAGCACACGGGACGTTATTGATTGTCCAATGCATTGAGCAATTTGTTTCGAAGCGTTGCATATGAAAATTGTAGCGCACCACCTTAGCATCTGGATTCTCAATGTCAGTTTGGCTAGTCAGTTGGTTACACCAGTGGATATTCTTGTCGCTTTCAGAGAAAAAATAGTAATAAAGATACTTGAAAATGCTGCTAAGCTACACCTGAACCAAATTAGAATACAAAATGCACAATTTATGCAATGATGCTTCTCTTCGATAGTTCGATTACAGAACTCAAGTAATCCCAAATGCAGGACCATAGCAAGCTTGTTACGACTAAAAGCACACAAGAATTAACCCCCCAAAATGCAGGAACGCGTCAAGCTTCGTCCAAGGCAGCCATGAGCGCGACCCAGACGTCGGCGCCGGCCCTGGTCCTGGCGTTCCTGCAGGGGACTGGAGAGCCGGCGGCAACCGAACCGGCCCCTGTGTCTGCCTGACGCCGGTGTCATTCTTCGAATTCGACGAAATCTCGTTCTTCATCCAGACATCCAATGCTGCGACAGGGAGCTAGATCTGTAAGAATCAGTAGTGAGGGACATCAATGGAACAGAGTCAGTCACTGACCACTTCTTGAGACGGTGAGGTTGGCGTCGTCGTAGTTCACCGGCCATAGGAAGTAGCCGAGGAGCCCACGCCGCGCTGCGAAGGCGAGCTTCTCGGCCACGACTGCCGCACCGTCGAAGGCGACCCAGACGTCACCCATGGACAGGTAGGACGCTACGGACGCGTTGTCGAACGTCGTGGTGACCGCGCGGTGGCTGCCCCCGCCGGCAGCGGCGATTTTCTGGACCTCGGCGTAGGACATAATGCCGGTGGCGTTGCTCCCGTGCTGCTTCGGCCCCGCGGCGACCACCGGCGCCCCGACGCCGCTGTTTGCCTTGTTGCGTAGGAACCACGAGCAGGCGTAGAGCGGGAGGCCCATGACAACCTTGCTCGCGGGCACGCCGGCGTCGATCCAAGACACGACGCCGTAGCTCGCCGAGAAGTGGGACGCCCGGTCATAGAGCGGCGCGTCGAAGGCCGTCGCGTTGGTCGCACCCGCGGCGAGCGGGTGGAGACCGAACGCCACGACATTGACCCAGTCGAGGCATCTCGCCACGGCCTCGGACGGGTAGTCCACGCCCGGGAGCGGCGCGTCAAAGACGTGGTTGGAGAAGTAGACCGTGGCGGTGAGCAGGAACCCCGGCGGCGCGGCGGCGCGCCACTCGGAAACGAGGAACCCGAAGTTGGCCATCTCCACGGCAGATGCCGGGAACCGCCACGCGACGTCGAGCCCGTCGAAGCCGCTGTCCCGGGCCAGCGCGACGGCCTCGGCAACGAACGCCGCGCGGGACGCCGGGTCCGCGGCCATGGCGGCGAACGCTGGGTCGGTCTGCGAATCCGCACCTGCGCCAATGCCGGCGGTGCCGACAGAGAGCAGGGTCTCGAGCGCCCGGTTCTTGGACTTGAGCGTGGGGGAGAAGGTGGCGAGGAGGCCCGCCTGGGCCGGGTCCGTGGGGAGCACGAGCTTGTGGGTGGTGGGGTGCACGGCCAGCGCGGAGTAGTAGAGGTGCGTGTAGAGGGAGGGGTCGAGCCTATCGAGATGCCGGAGACGGGCGTCGGCGGCGAGGTAGAATCCGGCGCGCACCGTCGTCGACGCCGGTGGCGTTTCTCGGGCGTCACGCGGCGCAGGAGCCGTCGCAGCAAGCGATTGGGAGACCACCACGGCCATGGCCACGGCAATGGCGAGGCGGAGGGTGGCCCTCATGGTGCCGATGGGACTGGGTGGGGAACTCAATGGGGCAGTGTCCTTTGCTGTTGTATTGGTCTCAATGGAGAGAAATTTTGGTGGTATCTTTGCTTGTGTTGCTATGCTCCTGTTTGATTCTTGTTGTTGTTCTTTGCAAACTATAAAGTTCCTGCAAAAAGCTCAATCAACTACACAGCTCTGTTGCCTGCTCTTTTCACTTCCGGTAACTGAATTGCACAACTTCGCTAATTACAATCCGACATGGTTACACTGGGGAAAAAAAAACTCCTTTACAGTATGCCTCAGGGATAGTGCTCACATGCAAATGGTGGTAGTAGCAGTAGAAACAAGCGGATTGTTCTTGATGATTGGCTACTTCAATTTGGAATTTGGAAAGGATTGTCCCCGTGACCAACTGTACCGGTAGAGGGTCCCCGACCGTTGATGCCACCAAGAACAATCGGTCCCAACTCCCAAGTTGAATCAGTGCACACCGGAGAAAGAGATTGAGAACAAAAGTTATATGCACCTGAACTGAACAGGCAACTTCAGACTGAAGAAGCACAAACTTCAGAGATTTGGACGCACGATACTGTAGTCAGATCACTCAGATGAAGGCACAAGTAATTACAGGCTGGACTAATATAAAACTGAATTCACTTCGGATGAAAATAATGAAAATCTAATGTCCTATAAGAAGCAAAACAATCTCAAGTTTACCAAATTTATAGAGACATTATCAATATTTATATCTTCAATAAAATTTATTGTGAAAATAAATTATATAGTTAATTTTGCGATACATATTAGACATCTAAAATATTAGTTTTTTATATTTACTTAAATTTATGATAGTTAGACTGAGAAAATGGAATTTACGTTTTTTATTTAAGACGGAGGAAGTGTGGATCGGATGGATGGATGAATAAATTATCAAATCCAAGGTGCGCATACCCTTAGGGGTGGGTAATTCACCGAAATTGATTAACTGAACCTAGTACCCCAAAAGGTCAGTTAATAGAAACTTTTGACCAGTTAACTGAAACTTATGATCTATTCGATGATAATTTTGTCACTGTTTATTTAGTTCGTTTTAAGCTGGCATTAATCGGTTTAACCAAAATTCTTTCTTACTATTCTCTCCACCCAAATTATAACACATTTGACTTTTTGACAACAAGTTCGATCATTTGTCTCATTCAAAAATTTGTACAAAATATCACTTTTTTTTATCGTGGCTTGGTTTATTAATAAAAATTCTTCAAAAATAATTTAAATTTTACTATATTTACATATTTTTTTTAATAAGACGAATAGTCAAACTTAGGATAAAAAGTCAAATATCTTATGATTTAGGATGGAGAAAGTATTATATTAGACATTAAAATTGTTCCTATTTGCAAATATATCTCTATGGGACAGTTTATTTGTTTGAAGCATTATTTGCTGCTTTCTGTTTTGTATTATTACTTCATTTCATTTCTTTTTAGGTATTTTCCAATACAATTATGTTGGTGTATTCCTACAAAAGTATAATACTAGTGTAGAACGCGCGCCTGGCGCGCGTAGGCATACCATGACTAAGTGTAAATATTCAATTGTGCAATACATATATGAAACTGAAATGATCCAAGGATTTAGGCCTTGTTTAGTTGCCAAAAAATTTCAAGATTCCCCATTACATCGAATCTTGCGGCACATGCATGGAGTATTAAATTTAGACGAAAATAAAAACTAATTACACAGTATATCTGTAAATCACGAGATGAATCTTTTGATCCTAGTTAGTTTATGATTGGATAATATTTAACACAAACAAACGAAAGTGCTACAGTACCCAAAATCCAAAATTTTTGCCAAGTAAACAAGGCCTTAGTATATCAGGAATTGAAGACTTAGCAAAAAAAGTATTGGATCCTTTCCTCATCCCTGACTATATAGTGACAATGAAGTAGTACAATGAAGAAAAGTGAACTGATCGACTGTCAGTATACGCCTTGGGCTTAATGGGCCGACGTGTGCTCACGCAAGGCCCAAGCAGCCAAGAGAACGGTGGAGTAATAAAAGTATGACAGCGGTAGCAGATCAGGGCACCAAGAATTATTCAGAACAAACACATCTTCATCTCCTACTGCACTTCTTCCTCCTCGAGCCTCCATCTGTAGGTCTCGAACTCTCATCCTTCCCAAATTCTAGTTCTCCAATCCTTCGTCTAGATTGCTTTGCTAAGCTCCAGGCCTCCCTTCCCCTGAGGTCGTGTACTCTGATTTATATTTGAATCGAGCTATTCTATGAACCAGTTGAAGGGTTGCTAACATCTGGTATCAGAGACTGTGTTTCTGTTCATGTTTGATTCCATATTCCATCGATCGATTCGCACCTTCCCTAGGTTGGATCGAGATCGTTGATCGACAGTGAGCCGCTGTCGCCAGCGATTTCTCCGTGAATCCCTTCGATGGGGAGTTGATTTGTGGGGAATCGACGTGATATAGATCGATTTCCTGCCTTCACCACCATGAATCCTTCCACCGAGCTCCTCCTCGTCGAGATGCGCAGGCTCTTCGCTGAGCAGTCTGCGCGGTTGGATCGGCTGTTCGACAAGTACACCACGGCGGCACCTTCTACTATCGCTGGGGTCCTTCCCGCGCCTATGGTCGCGGCCTCGGTAGCACCTGCAGTTTTCGCCGCCTCGGTCACAGCTCCGGCCGCCACCGACACTGCTGGGTCATCCGAGTCAGAGGTCGTGGCTCCTCCTCCCATCGTCGACGAGCCGTTCCGCGATGCGGCACGCCATCTACATCCTCCTTCCATCGTGGACGAGCTGTACCGTGACGCGGCCCTCCCTTCGCCTCCCATCCACGACAACGCTAACCCCGTGGTCACCCTCGTTGGGTCAGATTCCGCTCACGACGACCACATCCAGGAGGAGCACATCGTGGTCGCGCCCAACCTTCACTCCACTAACACAACTGTCTTCGAGAAGCAGATGGTGGTGCCCGTGGAGGAGGATGCAGTTCCCAGCACCTTGCCCAATAGGTGTTTGATGAATTGCCTCTTCATCATACAGAGTTGTTTTCCACTTCCATTCAATTACAGCTGGGATGTAGTGATCCGCTGGCAGCACAGGCAATGGCCTCCACCTTCAGAACTCCAGTTGGTCCTCTTCCTTGGCCGTCGTTCGACATGGTTGAGAGGTTTTCGGTCACGTCTCTTTCTGGTCGATTCTGGAAACCCCCATGGTGGATGGCTAGCTGTGAGTTCCTGCATGAAGGACAATTTTTAGAAGCTGCGCATATTATTATGAGTACTTGGCTTGCAGGCGATCAGACTTGCAGTGAGAAGCCTGGCCATGATTTTACTCTGAAAGCATCATCTAATGGTCTGATTCAAGAGCGAGTATAGCAGAAGTATGGTGGTTTAATTTGTTTGCAGCCATGGCCACCTTTAGCTCATTGTGAATTCTCTTGTGTGTTAGCGGAAATGGAGTCCCTAAAAAATATGATGAACTCTGACAGGGACAGTACAAAGACGTTGGTTGTTGTGGTAATGTGTTCACAATGGCAGGCCTTTGTGCAAGTGTTGTTCAGATATTATCTTTCTTTGGAATTGCCAGTGGAGCTCATGTTTGTTCTATTCAAGGCATTTTCTCAACATACACTTTGCCTGCCACGTGACATTCTGGACACCATGGTTTGGTTGCTACTAAAGGGCAAGCACAGTGAAAACTCAATTGAATCCTCACAGCTATTAGACAAACAGTTCAAGCAGATCCACCATATATGTTGCTTTACTGAAATTGTTGCAGCCTGGGAGTACCTGCAGGTGATGCTTGTGAAGGACAGTGCCTATTGTATACTGTGTTGTCTAGCTGATGCAAGTCGGTGCTCTACTGATCCTGGAATATGGGCAAAGCCATATGAGCAATTTCATCTCCAAAATTCTGACTGCCATCAGAAGAGATATTCCACATGCAAATATGTTCATATCAGATTACAGAAGCTTGCTTCATGGACATCACTTTCAAACATATTGATTGATATGCATGCTATCAACCTAATGTGGCTCTCAAGTAACAGGAAGTTGCTTGATGGAGCAGTGCTAGTCAACTTGCCACAGGTTACAGAGGAGCTTCAGTTTTGGGAACAACTATGGACAGTATGTGAGCTGAAAACAGAGTCAAGACAACACAAGTGTGGTGGTGTTTTCAGTGAACAGACCACAATTCTAAGTGGATTGTGCTGCGGAGTTGATCTTCGGAACAAGAGCTCATCGTTTTATTGGGATCCTGGTGGTGCCAAACTGCTCCATCGGCTTGGGGGCAAGCCGATTCTAAAGAACAGGGGAATGTCAGTATACGCCTTGGGCTTAATGGGCCGACGTGTGCTCACGCAAGGCCCAAGCAGCCAAGAGAACGGTGGAGTAATAAAAGTATGACAGCGGTAGCAGATCAGGGCATCAAGAATTATTCAGAAGAAACACATCTTCATCTCCTACTGCACTTCTTCCTCCTCGAGCCTCCATCTTTAGGTCTCGAACTCTCATCCTTCCCAAATTCTAGTTCTCCAATCCTTCGTCTAGATTGCTTTGCTAAGCTCCAGGCCTCCCTTCCCCTGAGGTCGTGTACTCTGATTTATATTTGAATCGAGCTATTCTATGAACCAGTTGAAGGGTTGCTAACATCTGGTATCAGAGACTGTGTTTCTGTTCATGTTTGATTCCATATTCCATCGATCGATTCGCACCTTCCCTAGGTTGGATCGAGATCGTTGATCGACAGTGAGCCGCTGTCGCCAGCGATTTCTCCGTGAATCCCTTCGATGGGGAGTTGATTTGTGGGGAATCGACGTGATCTAGATCGACTTCCTGCCTTCACCACCATGAATCCTTCCACCGAGCTCCTCCTCGTCGAGATGCGCAGGCTCTTCGCTGAGCAGTCTGCGCGGTTGGATCGGCTGTTCGACAAGTACACCACGGCGGCACCTTCTACTATCGCTGGGGTCCTTCCCGCGCCTATGGTCGCGGCCTCGGTAGCACCTGCAGTTTTCGCCGCCTCGGTCACAGCTCCGGCCGCCACCGACACTGCTGGGTCATCCGAGTCAGAGGTCGTGGCTCCTCCTCCCATCGTCGACGAGCCGTTCCGCGATGCGGCACGCCATCTACATCCTCCTTCCATCGTGGACGAGCTGTACCGTGACGCGGCCCTCCCTTCGCCTCCCATCCACGACAACGCTAACCCCGTGGTCACCCTCGTTGGGTCAGATTCCGCTCACGACGACCACATCCAGGAGGAGCACATCGTGGTCACGCCCAACCTTCACTCCACTAACACAACTGTCTTCGAGAAGCAGATGGTGGTGCCCGTGGAGGAGGATGCAGTTCCCAGCACCTTGCCCAATAGGTGTTTGATGAATTGCCTCTTCATCATACAGAGTTGTTTTCCACTTCCATTCAATTACAGCTGGGATGTAGTGATCCGCTGGCAGCACAGGCAATGGCCTCCACCTTCAGAACTCCAGTTGGTCCTCTTCCTTGGCCGTCGTTCGACATGGTTGAGAGGTTTTCGGTCACGTCTCTTTCTGGTCGATTCTGGAAACCCCCATGGTGGATGGCTAGCTGTGAGTTCCTGCATGAAGGACAATTTTCAGAAGCTGCGCATATTATTATGAGTACTTGGCTTGCAGGCGATCAGACTTGCAGTGAGAAGCCTGGCCATGATTTTACTCTGAAAGCATCATCTAATGGTCTGATTCAAGAGCGAGTACAGCAGAAGTATGGTGGTTTAATTTGTTTGCAGCCATGGCCACCTTTAGCTCATTGTGAATTCTCTTGTGTGTTAGCGGAAATGGAGTCCCTAAAAAATATGATGAACTCTGACAGGGACAGTACAAAGACGTTGGTTGTTGTGGTAATGTGTTCACAATGGCAGGCCTTTGTGCAAGTGTTGTTCAGATATTATCTTTCTTTGGAATTGCCAGTGGAGCTCATGTTTGTTCTATTCAAGGCATTTTCTCAACATACACTTTGCCTGCCACGTGACATTCTGGACACCATGGTTTGGTTGCTACTAAAGGGCAAGCACAGTGAAAACTCAATTGAATCCTCACAGCTATTAGACAAACAGTTCAAGCAGATCCACCATATATGTTGCTTTACTGAAATTGTTGCAGCCTGGGAGTACCTGCAGGTGATGCTTGTGAAGGACAGTGCCTATTGTATACTGTGTTGTCTAGCTGATGCAAGTCGGTGCTCTACTGATCCTGGAATATGGGCAAAGCCATATGAGCAATTTCATCTCCAAATTTCTGACTGCCATCAGAAGAGATATTCCACATGCAAATATGTTCATATCAGATTACAGAAGCTTGCTTCATGGACATCACTTTCAAACATATTGATTGATATGCATGCTATCAACCTAATGTGGCTCTCAAGTAACAGGAAGTTGCTTGATGGAGCAGTGCTAGTCAACTTGCCACAGGTTACAGAGGAGCTTCAGTTTTGGGAACAACTATGGACAGTATGTGAGCTGAAAACAGAGTCAAGACAACACAAGTGTGGTGGTGTTTTCAGTGAACAGACCACAATTCTAAGTGGATTGTGCTGAGGAGTTGATCTTCGGAACAAGAACTCGTCGTTTTATTGGGATCCTGGTGGTGCCAAACTGCTCCATCGGCTTGGGGGCAAGCCGATTCTAAAGAAGAGGGGAATGTCAGTATACGCCTTGGGCTTAATGGGCCGACGTGTGCTCACGCAAGGCCCAAGCAGCCAAGAGAACGGTGGAGTAATAAAAGTATGACAACGGTAGCAGATCAGGGCATCAAGAATTATTCAGAAGAAACACATCTTCATCTCCTACTGCACTTCTTCCTCCTCGAGCCTCCATCTTTAGGTCTCGAACTCTCATCCTTCCCAAATTCTAGTTCTCCAATCCTTCGTCTAGATTGCTTTGCTAAGCTCCAGGCCTCCCTTCCCCTGAGGTCGTGTACTCTGATTTATATTTGAATCGAGCTATTCTATGAACCAGTTGAAGGGTTGCTAACATCTGGTATCAGAGACTGTGTTTCTGTTCATGTTTGATTCCATATTCCATCGATCGATTCGCACCTTCCCTAGGTTGGATCGAGATCGTTGATCGACAGTGAGCCGCTGTCGCCAGCGATTTCTCCGTGAATCCCTTCGACGGTGAGTTGATTTGTGGGGAATCGACGTGATCTAGATCGACTTCCTGCCTTCACCACCATGAATCCTTCCACCGAGCTCCTCCTCGTCGAGATGCGCAGGCTCTTCGCTGAGCAGTCTGCGCGGTTGGATCGGCTGTTCGACAAGTACACCACGGCGGCACCTTCTACTATCGCTGGGGTCCTTCCCGCGCCTATGGTCGCGGCCTCGGTAGCACCTGCAGTTTTCGCCGCCTCGGTCACAGCTTCGGCCGCCACCGACACTGCTGGGTCATCCGAGTCAGAGGTCATGGCTCCTCCTCCCATCGTCGACGAGCCGTTCCGCGATGCGGCACGCCCTCTACATCCTCCTTCCATCGTGGACGAGCTGTACCGTGACGCGGCCCTCCCTTCGCCTCCCATCCACGACAACGCTAACCCCGTGGTCACCCTCGTTGGGTCAGATTCCGCTCACGTCGACCACATCCAGGAGGAGCACATCGTGGTCACGCCCAACCTTCACTCCACTAACACAACTGTCTTCGAGAAGAAGATGGTGGTGCCCGAGGAGGAGGATGCAGTTCCCAGCACCTTGCCCAATAGGTGTTTGATGAATTGCCTCTTCATCAACAGAGTTGTTTTCCACTTCCATTCAATTACAGCTGGGATGTAGTGATCCGCTGGCAGCACAGGCAATGGCCTCCACCTTCAGAACTCCAGTTGGTCCTCTTCCTTGGCCGTCGTTCGACATGGTTGAGAGGTTTTCGGTCACGTCTCTTTCTGGTCGATTCTGGAAACCCCCATGGTGGATGGCTAGCTGTGAGTTCCTGCATGAAGGACAATTTTCAGAAGCTGCGCATATTATTATGAGTACTTGGCTTGCAGGCGATCAGACTTGCAGTGAGAAGCCTGGCCATGATTTTACTCTGAAAGCATCATCTAATGGTCTGATTTAAGAGCGAGTACAGCAGAACTATGGTGGTTTAATTTGTTTGCAGCCATGGCCACCTTTCGCTCATTGTGAATTCTCTTGTGTGTTAGCGGAAATGGAGTCCCTAAAAAATATGATGAACTCTGACAGGGACAGTACAAAGACGTTGGTTGTTGTGGTAATGTGTTCACAATGGCAGGCCTTTGTGCAAGTGTTGTTCAGATATTATCTTTCTTTGGAATTGCCAGTGGAGCTCATGTTTGTTCTATTCAAGGCATTTTCTCAACATACACTTTGCCTGCCACGTGACATTCTGGACACCATGGTTTGGTTGCTACTAAAGGGCAAGCACAGTGAAAACTCA
The DNA here is from genome assembly GCF_000003195.3 of Sorghum bicolor. Lineage (NCBI taxonomy): Eukaryota > Viridiplantae > Streptophyta > Magnoliopsida > Poales > Poaceae > Sorghum > Sorghum bicolor. Next base: position 30,810,765 of record NC_012875.2, read on the forward strand.
ATTGAATCCTCACAGCTATTAGACAAACAGTTCAAGCAGATCCACCATATATGTTGCCTTACTGAAATTGTTGCAGCCTGGGAGTACCTGCAGGTGATGCTTGTGAAGGACAGTGCCTATTGTATACTGTGTTGTCTAGCTGATGCAAGTCGGTGCTCTACTGATCCTGGAATATGGGCAAAGCCATATGAGCAATTTCATCTCCAAATTTCTGACTGCCATCAGAAGAGATATTCCACATGCAAATATGTTCATATCAGATTACAGAAGCTTGCTTCATGGACATCACTTTCAAACATATTGATTGATATGCATGCTATCAACCTAATGTGGCTCTCAAGTAACACGAAGTTGCTTGATGGAGCAGTGCTAGTCAACTTGCCACAGGTTACAGAGGAGCTTCAGTTTTGGGAACAACTATGGACAGTATGTGAGCTGAAAACAGAGTCAAGACAACACAAGTGTGGTGGTGTTTTCAGTGAACAGACCACAATTCTAAGTGGATTGTGCTGCGGAGTTGATCTTCGGAACAAGAGCTCGTCGTTTTATTGGGATCCTGGTGGTGCCAAACTGCTCCATCGGCTTGGTGGCAAGCCGATTCTAAAGAAGAGGGGAATGTCAGTATACGCCTTGGGCTTAATGGGCCGACGTGTGCTCACGCAAGGCCCAAGCAGCCAAGAGAACGGTGGAGTAATAAAAGTATGACAGCGGTAGCAGATCAGGGCATCAAGAATTATTCAGAAGAAACACATCTTCATCTCCTACTGCACTTCTTCCTCCTCGAGCCTCCATCTTTAGGTCTCAAACTCTCATCCTTCCCAAATTCTAGTTCTCCAATCCTTCGTCTAGATTGCTTTGCTAAGCTCCGGGCCTCCCTTCCCCTGAGGTCGTGTACTCTGATTTATATTTGAATCGAGCTATTCTATGAACCAGTTGAAGGGTTGCTAACATCGACATTTCTTAATGAGCAGCTTCTAGCCCTCAACAATAAACGATGGACGATTACAACCTTCATATTCCATGTAGAGTTGAAAAGGTTCTTTAAGACCGATATGCCGAACCTCATGAGCTTCAGTGTTCACATCAATCTGAAAATGAAAAAAAAGCAAATCTGAAATATTAAGGCCGTTGAAGTGCACCCTTTAATGACATGCAGTGCTACCTGTCTATGTATCCAAAGTAAATGAAAACACCATTGTTGAAAACAATTACCTCGATTAGCTTTATATATATTACTGAAGCTTGTATATTTGAATTGGTAGTAAATAGCGGTAGGTTTATTTAAAAAAACTCTTGTATAAAATCAGTTTTGTTTGTGACTCATTTAATTTGTCTTACTTTCAGCAAGTACAAAGTATAGCATGGAACAAACTTGTCTTGTTAACCACCTAAGAGTCTTAACCAATAGGTCAAAGCTCCTATGGATTTCCAACCTAACAACCATTGAGAAAAAATGTAAGCGGCCTGTGGATCGGAATGGTGGCCGGTGGTACTTCCTGCAGGAAATTAGTACAGAACTCTAAGGTTTGGGAGGGTATAATAAACTATTAAATGCATATACACACTGATAATGAAACAAAAACAAACCCCAAAAGTTTCTGCGCCCCACTACTCCAAGAATTCCAAAATCGGATTTGTATGAAGGCAACATTTTTTGCCCAAAGCACAAGCAGGGAAACATCCTGTGAATGCTCTGGCTTTTTCACAATATTATCCAAAGGATTTTTCCAAGCCATAGCATCTGAATAACCAATGTGCTATGGCTTGGAAAACTCCTGTGAATGCTCTATATTATAGAACGTTTATGCTGAAGAAGCCAAGCCACCTATATAAATCCTGTGAATGCTCTATATTAATACAATGAGCAAACTGAATATACAAACAATAAACCAAAAAAGGTGTCCAATTTAAATTAGTAGTGCAATAAGGAAGGACCAATCTTGCTGCTACAATCAGCAAAAACAGGGAAACGTTTTATGGTTCTTGTTTAGTTGCCAACTCTTAAAATGATATTGTCACCTTCAAAAATTTTTGCTATATCTAGGGAAATGAAATGGCCTTACTTATAAAGAGGATAGACATGGTAACTATTTTTTAAAGTCTGAAGAAGCTGAAAGGTTATGTAAGTAAGGCTTACCTAATAGTGTTGTTCATGGATATACCTTTAAATTAGGAAATGACTTTTTTTTATCTAGATTCAGCGTCTGTTTTCATCAGTGGTTGTGCAGATGTGGTTTAGTGGGCACTCAAAAAAGGCCACCGATAGGGGTAATGCCTTTTGCCTGATGCCTGAGCCATCGGATTTGTACCTGTTCGTGGTATAAAAATAGTGTTTTACAAAAGTTACTAACACATGTTAACTCAATATATATTGTGGATCTGTTCCAAATATCAATTTCCAGTGCATGTAGCTTCAAGATGTTCATATGGGCACTAATTTGCAAGAGATAGTTGGGAACTCGGATCAGCTATGAATGCATAAACAATTGTTAGGGAAAGTACAAGGTAGATGGGAAACTCACTGGGCATTTATGCTTCTTAGGTACAAACTATCACCAAATGAAGTGCTGCTGCACCTGACACCAAAAAGTAAATTACACTTCAACAAAATCGAAACATGTCATGGAACCATAGCCACAAAAATTTAGCAGGCGAGGTAGCTTTAGATAAGTGCATGGAATAAGTCACTTAGTTCAATCGACAATGAATGCTTTCAATATAGTCAACCACAATGCACCATACTGAAGAATGTACAATCCTATGTCATATAATAGAACAAACCAAAACACCCAAAGAGAGGGTCAGAAGAAAATACTAACCTTTTAGAAATCTAAGGTCCAATAGCTAACTGAACATATAGTTTGTTTGACATTGGAAAAAAGGACTTGAACACCAAATTTAGAAATAAGAGGAAGTAGAAGAAACTAGACCTATAACGACAGCAAGGGCGCTTCAGATAAAAATGAAATTTCTATATCTGGGATATATCAGGAAAAATGGTAAGACAAAAAACATTAAGATGGAGTCTAATTTGTAGATACAAACCTAGTACTGGATCACATTAATATTAAATTGAATCATTTCCCCAACTTCAACACAAACCTTAAGCTGGTGAATGTCAACACCATATCCTTCAAGATGAATTCGATGGAGTTGGTAGGTCTGCACCAATATGCCAAGAAGCAAATTACCATTTGCAGCACAGGCAAAGATAAATGAACAGCTGCAAAGCCAAGGGCAAGGCCAACCAATTTACCCAAAAAAGGACAGGACAATATTTTTGTATAGCTCATTGCACGAATGACCGTCATCGGGTGACCAATCTCCTTAGTTACAGCAAAACTTTGCCCCCTGCAAATAAATATGAACAAAAATAATGGTAGCAACCAGTAGATATTAAGGGGGGCACAATGACTATAGGATTGAGTAGTACCCTGAGGAAAGTAGATTTCTACTCATTCACGACAGCCACACCGGAAACAAAGCAGTGTTAAGATGACGAAAATGAGAAGTCTTAAGAACCCAAATATGGAGTAAACCAAGCGTGAACACAAAACTACAGTACGTAGGAAAAAGAAATACAAATCCTTCCCTATCGCTCTCGCAAGCTCTATTTTGAAGATGGTCAGTGCAATATCAGAAAGTAAAATGAGATCTTCATATTTAGATCATAGCAGGCAATCTGTGATTAACTCAACTGCCTAACTGGCAATGAATAGCTTCTTTATTTCACTGGAGAAGAGAAATTGGAAGAAAAAAAAAGAACAATGGGTGCAAAGGCATCCCCAAATCAAGTGAGTTATAGATGTGTAGGACTGCCACATGCTCAAATAAATGTGTGAACCATGACAGACATGACTATAAAATTGTCAAGTATTAGGATGGTAAAAACACCTAGGTAGCACGAAAGCAAGAGAATATGTAAGAAAACATAGAAATTTGATAGATGTAACATGCCAAGATAGAAGATAGAACATTGCATTTGCTAATCCTTTATCATGACTGTGAAGTGCCATCATTGAAAAGAGCAATAAATGGTATAAGAAATTGTGGATTGCTAAATATGCACAAAGGCCTAAATGGGCTGCTATAGGAAAAAAATGGTGTCTTCATTCTTAAAGCATCAAAGTATCTTAACTCAGGCACCATATGTTGGCTAAATATAAAATATCGTAGGACTAAATGGCCTATTGTAGGAACAAAAACGGCCAAAAAAACATATATTTTAAAATATTTTAATTCAGACCCTATATATATAATATATAACTTAAAATATGCACTGAGTACATGGCCTATGCAACAACTAAAAAGGCTAAAAAAACATGAACACTTTGCGCGGAAGCTGTCCTTACATGTATGCCACTATTATAGTGGTGACCCTGATTGGTCCTCATCCTTTCAATAAACCAGTCTTAGTTAGAGCAATAGGTGTGTGGCAGCAACAATAGCAGACGACATACCTAGTAACACATGTTTGAGGATTAGAGAGAGCAGCTGCTAGCGGCAAGTTCCATCATGTATTTTGTATACATTTTATCTTTCTCTAATACATGCTTCAGCATGGCCTTTAAAAAGAGCATCTGGTATGGTAGTCACCGTACCTTGAAAAGTGTACATGCTAGAGTCTGAAATTTATTCAGGTAATAACAATATTTCAATCTCAATTTCGTCTAACCATCTTCAAAATCAGTAAACCCTTTAGTGTATATCCATCCTCTACACCCTTTCAGTGTATATCCATTGTCATTAGACAATATCAGTAATCTAATATGAAGAAAATTGCTCATAACACAAATACAAACATTATTCTGTTAGTCAACCTCCTGGTAGGTATTGTTAGATTATTGCTTTGTGACTCAACAATATTATGCAGGAGCTCCTTGCCATGTTGAGCAAGTAGGGACAAAGAGGCAGAAGCCTCATGACCGCCGATACCTGAAACGCAGAAGCGAAACATGGCACAAATAACAGCAACAACACAACAAGCACGCATCAAAGGAAGGCATCAAACATGGGGTTCGTAGAGGAACCCTAAGGAAGAAAAGGAAGGAAGCTGAAATCAACAAAAACCAAATCAGAAGAAAGCCGCATATAGATAGCTAGGGTTTCATAGAGGAGCGAAGCACATGTTTCCTGGCGGGAGGAGGTGTTGAGGAGCCCGTGCGGAGGATGGGGGAGAGGTAGTAGGGCTGCTGGACCCTACCCATGCTAGGGCGCCGCCTGCAAGGGGCGCCCTCGCCTCGTGCCCGCCGGCGCACCATGATGGAAGGGGAGAGAGAGGGAGAGAGAGAGAGGAAGGGGAGGGAGAAACGGAGGTGAGAGCCAGAAGAGGAGGAGGAGGAAGAGGAGGGCAGCCGCCACCGCCGCGCGCCGCCGAGGTCGGCGCCGTCGCCCCTGTCTGCATCGGGATGAAGAGGGAGAGAGCAAAGAGAGAGGAGAGGGTGAGAAGAAGAATCTGGAGTGAGAAGTTGAAGCTGCTCTATATATATGATTCTCTGGATTCTAACGAGAAGCGAGAGAAGCGGAGGAAAAGCTAGAGAAGATAACCAGAAGCAGTAGAAGCAGGTGCAGACAAGAATCCGCTTCGAGCGATCTGGAACGTTGAACTGAAGCTCGAACGGTTAGAATGATTTGGGGTGACGTGGCACCCACTTCTCCCGTGGAAGCCGACGGCTTATTTAGGAGAGAAAATGTATCACTAACCGATTAACCGAATCAATATAACTGGTTTTTGTCCGTTTTTAGTTTTTAACAACAAATTTGGTTAATGTTTCTCCAAAACCAAAATGGTGCCAACTATGAGTGTACATAGAGCAGCCTTCGTAGACCGTAGACCTGTAGCGGGTAGCCCGTTTGAATTAGAGTTTACTCTCTATCCATCGCATGTTTGCACATAAGCATCTGAGTATAAAATACAGATAAAAAAAATACTAATTATACAGATTTATGACTATTTACAATATAAATCTTCAAGCCTAATTAGTCCATAATTTGATAATAATATGATACTACAGTAAAGCTACATTAAACATGTGTTAATGATAAATTAATTAAACTTAATAAATTTATCTAACGAAATACTCAAGACTTATGTAATTTGTTTTATTATTACTATCTAAACACTTAATGACTTTAGAGCAACTCCAACAGTTTTGTAAATATATTTGGTATTTTTGTTTTTTGCCAAAACTCTTAAAATCCCTTATCCAATAGTTTAGCATTTGAGCTTCGCATTTATAGCAAGTTGGTAAATTCTTCTCATTTATTGACATTTCACTAGTAGAATCAGGCTCATAGCTGGCGCCCCCTTTTTATACCACAGGCGGTTCTAGTTACGACGCGCCTGTGGTATAAATAGGGCAGTGTCAGAGATTTTCGGCCGCCTCTGGAAACGTTTATCACAGGCAGTTGACTTAAGTAACCGCCTGTGTTATCTCTGTATAAATACCCCTTCTTCCTCCCCGACCAGACCAGTATCTCGCACCCACCTTTCATTGGGGGCGATTTTGGAGTTCCAGATTTCTCAAAAGGGGGAGCTTTTGATCTTCATTTCTAGGAAGGAGGTTGCTAAAAGAGGTTAGTTTATGTCCCTATTGCCTCAATTTGCTCATTTTAGCTCAATTTGAGCCACTTTTTGGATCTAGGGTTTCACCATGAGTGAGAGAGAAGAATAGCTAGATTTTTGTCTTGATTTGTTGATATGGTTAGATGGGGTTGTTTAATATGGTTGGATAATGTCTCTCAACATGTTTGCTTCTCAATTTAGCTAGTTTTTACAAGATTAAACCAATGGTGTGTTCTTGTATATTTATGTTGAGAGATAATTGTTGATTTTTTTTTAATTATATGACAGTTAGGTTTTTTATTGTCACCTTCTACATCATCTATCTATTTATAATGAATGTTGTATTTATATAGTTATGCTATACTTAGGTTTTCTAATTTATGTCTCTCTCTTTTTATAAATTTTTCAATTTATTTATCCACATGTATGTATGTTTTATGAGTGAGAGAGAAGAATAGCTAGCTTCTTGTCTTTATTTGTTGATATGGTTAGATGGGGTTGCTTAATATGGTTGGACAATGCCTCTCAACATGTTTGCTTCTCAATTTAGCTAGTTTTTACAAGATTAAACCAATGGTGTGTTCTAAATATGTAGAGAGATAATTGTTGATTCTTTTAATTATATGGTAGTTAGGTTTTTTATTATCACCTTCCACATCATCTATCTATTTATAATGAATGATGTATTTATATAGTTATGCTATACTTAGATTATTTTTTTAATTATGTAACTTAGGTTTTTTCCTTTAATCTCAAGCTTAACCATAAACCCTAGCTAATAAACCCTAGATAAATCCTTTGTAAACCCTTAGATCATATGAATGGTGTTTTACAGGTAGTGATGGAGAGGTCATTTTGGATGTATAATTTATCAAGACTAGATCCATCATACATAACTGAGGTCCAGAGGTTTATTGATGCTGCTCAAAACCATGCTTCAAGAACAAGAAAGATGCACATACATTGTCCATGCATGGATTGTAGAAATCTTGTTGTATCTTATGACATTCAACAAATCCTTACTCATTTGGTCCGTCGAGAATTTATGAAAGATTACTTGATTTGGACAAAGCATGGAGAGGGTAGCTCTGCGCCTTATACAACTGGAATTGTTGACGGGTTTGAGTTCGTACACGAGACACAACAACCTAATACCGATGGTCTAGCCACTAAACATGTTCTTCATGAGAGGTATGGAGGCTCTAATGAAGGCAGCAGAAGAGCCTTTGTATGATGAGTCCAAGGGTTGCACCAAAGAGTTCATGACACTGCGGTCTGTGCTAAAGTTGTTGGTGTGTAAAACTAGATATGATCTTTCTGATGCTGGCTTTGATGCGTTCTTAAGCATTATCGCAGACATGCTTCCTAAGGATAACAAAGTGTCTGCTAACACATATTATGCAAAGAAGCTAATCAGGCCACTCAAAATGGGTGTTGAGAAGATCCACGCTTGTAAAAATCAGTGTATCCTATATCAAGACGATGATTATAGGGACTTGGATAGCTGTCCCAAGTGTGGTGCAAGTAGGTACAAGACAAATAAAGACTACATAGAGGAAGAGTGTGTTGCCTCTGTGCCTAAGGGAAAAAAACGAAAGAAGGCCCAACAAAAGACCCAGAAGAGTAGTTCAAAACCCATCGGCAAAGAAAAGGAAGAAGTAGACTATTATGCGCAGAAAAAGATTCCTGCTTTGGTGATGTGGTACCTTCCTGTGATCGATCGATTGAGGTGCTTGTTTGCTAACCCAGAGGATGCCCAACTTATGAGCTGGCATGCTTCTGATGAACACAAAGACGATGGGAAGCTTCGGCACCCAGCCGATGGCCAGTAGTGGAAAGATTTCAATGAAAACCACAAGGACTTTGCTAATGAACCAAGGAATGTTAGGTTCACACGGAGTACTGACGAAATGAATCCATTTGCTGAGAGAAGCAGCAAGCACAGCACATGGCCAGTGATCCTCACCATCTACAACCTCCCTCCATGGTTGATGCAGAAGCGAAAGTACCTTTTACTAACCATCCTTATCTCTGGACCTACACAACCTGGAGTTGATATGGATGTTTTCTTAGAGCCCTTAATGCAGGACATGAAGATACTGTGGGAAACAGGTGTTCAAATATTCGACGAGTACCGCAAAGAATCATTCACACCGAGAGCAATTATCTTTGTTACGATCAATGACTACCCAGCTCTCTTTACATTATCAGGGCAGTTCAAGGGAAAGTTTGGTTGTGTGGTATGCATAGATGACACTGCTTACGTGTCCCTAACTGCATCTAAGAAGATATTGTACATGAGGCATAGACGCTTCTTATCACAAGGACACAGGTACCGGGTGAAAAAGATGGATAAGTACTTTGACAATAATAGTGAACTACAGACTACTGCTCCATCAGGTAACAGTAAAGGCCAAAGAGTTTTCCGCATAGTCAGCAAACTCAAATTTGTTTTTGGGAAGAAGACAAAAGATGGAAAACCAAGAAAGAATGTCAAGCCAGCTCCAGGGGCTACATTCAAGAAGAAGTCAATTTTCTTCGAGTATTTGGAATACTGGCCAGAGTTAGACGTCCGCCACGCGATCGATGGTATGCACGTTCAGAAGAACGTGTTTGAAGGCGTAATTGGCACCTTGTTGGACATGAAGGGCAAGACAAAGGAAGGATTAAATTCACGCTTGGATATGGTACAGTTAGGCAAAAAAAAGAACTTCACCCTGTTAGGCTAGAAAATGGGAAGTACCACCTCCCGGCAGCAAGCTACAACCTCAACAATGAAGAGAAACATGAGATGTGTGTGTGGTTGAAGAAATTGAAAGTCCCATCTGGATTCTGCTCTAGCATACCTTACACTCACCAACTACAACTCACATGATTGTCATGTCATATTGACTACTTTTCTCTCTATTGCCATTAGGACTATAAATCCAGTCTGGATAAAGGTTGCAGTTACACAGTTGTGCTACTTCTTCAACAGGATCTCATAGAAGGTGATTGAACGTGATGAGTTGGCGTCTCTTAAGGAATTCACAGTGGAGACAGTTTCATAGTATGAGATGTGTTTCCCCCCAGCATTCTTCGATGTGATGGTTCACCTTGTGGTGCACTTGGTTTCACAAATAGAGGCATTGGGTCCCATGTATTTGCATGAGATGTGGATGTATGAACGTTTCATGTCAATACTAAATGGCTATGTATCAACTCGTTCTCGTCCAGAGGCGTCTATGGTAGAGGGGTACTTAACCGAAGAGGCCATTGAGTCCGGAGGTCCATTCTGCAATAGGGTCCTAAAAGACCAGGTTGCAATAGGTTTGCCTCCGTCACGACACGAGGGTAGGCTGAATGGAAGAGGTAGGATGAGAAAGAAATCATATGTCCCAAAAGATTACAATTCAGTCCTCGAAGCACATCACAGCGTCCTGCATCAGCTCTCGATAATGGAGCCTTTGATCAATCTACACATTGAAGAGCTTCAAAAACATAATCATGGGCACACAGATGAATGGATAATGAAGGAACATAAGAATCAGTTCACCTCATGGCTAAGGGAGCAGGACATTCCAGATGGGGAAACACTCAAGGATCGCACCATCAAGGTCTTGGCATCTGGCCCATCACGCCAGGTCACGACTTGGCAAACCTATGACATTAGTGGCTTCACATTCTGTACCAAGTCCAAGGACCAAAAGATCATGGCAGAAAATAGTGGTGTTCGATACGACGCCATAGACTCTGAAACTGGTGAGCAAACAACTTACTTTGGCTTCGTTGAGGACATATGGGAACTAGACTATGGTACATTTCAGATCCCTGTATTTCGGTGTCAATGGGTTGAAGACAAACATGTCACAGTGGACAACTATGGGATTAGAGTTCTAGATCTAAGCAAGGTAGGCTACAAAGATGATCCATGGATAATGGCTAACCGTGCTGCACAGGTCTTCTATGCTAAGCAGGTCCTCTCTCCTAATGATAGAAAATTACGGACCATCCAAAGCACATAGTTTTTCCTGGAAAGCAACAAGCCATCGGAGTTGATGGTGCATCTGACTTGGATGAATTTAACCAGTTCAGTGACATGTCTCTCTTTGTAGACGACCATCGAGTAAAGATAAGGAATGTTGAGCGAAGCATTCCATAGAGCTCGTTGCCCTGGGTGCGTCACGATGGACAAGGAAGAACAGTAGCTGCCTAGATTTTATTTGTCATTTGCCATGTAATCTATTAATGATAAAATGTGTACCTTATGCTATGTGCCCTTCTCTATTTCTACATGTAAGATCCTGTACTTATTTCTACATCTAAGACTTACCATGTCGTAACACTTGATATCGTATTGGTCTCAAACTTTTACTAAGGGTTACTAGTGCCATTGATGTTCAATCCACCAAGTTTGGGATTTTTCTAATGTGATTTGTTACTTTATCTGGTTTAATTGAATTTCCGTGCGACGTCTCCCACTAATTAGCGCTTGAACTAAGTCTACCCCTGAAATGACTCCAAATGGTGCCAAACTTCTCCACAGGGTCTTATATACCATAGAAAATAAAACTTCCTTGTGGTTGGTGGAAAAACCTAGTGGGATCTAGGTGTAGTCCACCATTTTTCATCTCATTTAGCACAAAGAAAAATGTAATAATAGCTTGGATGACCAGAAAATCCTAAGATCTTGTGTGGGGTTATCATTTGAGTGTAGAAGCTTGCCAAAAAAATTTCAAGACATTTGGAGATAGGCATAACATACATGCTTCACAAACGTATAAGCCATTCCATCGAACTATGCTCAAACATATGAGTTCCTCACATTTATATTGTCAACGATAAATTGCACAAAGGAATATATTTTTCATTGCATTTACACAATACAATAAAGATAACAAAATTGGATTTACATTTTTCTGGTATTCCTAGAATTATTTATGTATTAAACAATATATGAGGAACATATTCAATTTAAATCCTTTTAAATAAAGCTGCATACAAAAGTACCTCTAATATGAAATTTTATATTTTTAGCATGTGTATCTGGTCAAGAGGAACACAACAAAAAAATTTTCACTAATTTAGGACAAATATTTTTGAAGATATAATTTTTTGAATCATTTAAATAATTTCTAAAAATATATATAAGGAAAACTTTAAATAAACTGAAAATACATTTGTACAGGCGGTTGGCTAAGCCAACCGCCACTACTAATGCATTTGTACAGGCGTGGACAAAAGAATAGAAGACATTAATAGGTATATATGACAATTTGTTATTATATTCTTCTACTAAATATAAATAAAAATTATAAGATTGTACTTATATATAAAAAATAAAAATTATTTTCTTAGCCCTAAATAAAGTGTTGCCTAGAGTCTTGCCGGCCCTTTTTTCTTGAACTTGCTTATTTGACCC